>NC_057721.1:50447766-50563731 GCF_004010195.1 Chiloscyllium plagiosum
ACAGCACAGCAGGTCAGGCAGCATCTAGGGAACAGAAGATTCGACGTTTCGGGCACATGCCCTTCTTCAGGACTGAGCAGAGCGCCCCTCCTCCAAGTCCCTCCTCCCTACCTTTTATCTTCTCCTGCTGAACACTCTCTGCTCATTCCTGAAGAAGGGCATGTGCCCGAAACGTCGAATCTTCTGTTCCCTAGATGCTGCCTGACCTGCTGTGCTGTTCCAGCAATAAAGTTTCAGCTTTGATCTCCAGCATCTGCAGACCTCACTTTCTCCTCCTTATGTATTGATGAGACAAGATGGTTCAAATGAGGCAATAGAGAGATACAGATTAGCTAGGAAGGATTTAAAAAGAGTTAAGAAGAGCAAAGGGAGGACATGAGCAGCTTTTAGCAGGTAGAATAAAGGAGAACCGTAATGCTTTCTATAGGTATGTGAAAATAAAAGGATGACTAGGGTACGAATAGGGCCAGTCAAAGACAGAAGTGGAAAGTTGAGTGTGGACCCTGTGGAGATCAGAGAGGTGCTAAACAAACACTTCTCATCGGTTTTCACTCGGCAAAAGGAGAATATTGTAGAGGAGAAGAATGAGATATGAGATATTAGACTAGAAAGGATCGAGGTTAGTTACGAAGAGGTGTTATCAATTCTAGAAGGAGTGAAAATAGACAAGTCCCTTGGGCCAGATGGGATTTATCCGAGGATTCTCTGGTAAGCTAGGGAGGAAATAGCGGAGCCTTTGGCTTTGATATTTGAGTCGTCATTGTCTACAGGTTTAGCACCAGAGGACTGGAGGATTGCAAATGTTGTGCCCTTGTTCAAGAAGGGCAGTAGAGATGGCCCAGGTGATTATAGACCAATAAGCCTTATTTCTGTTGTAGGAAAGGTTTTGGAAAGGATTATAAGAGATAGGATTTATAATCATCTAGCAAGCAATAATTTGACTTCAGATAATCAACATGGTTTCATCAAGGGCAGGTCATGCATCACAAACCTCATTGAGTTTTTTTGAGAAGGTGACCAAGCACATTGATGAGGGTAGAGCAGTTGATATATACATGGATTTCAGGAAAGCCTTTGTTAAGGTTCCACATGGTAGGCTATTGGAGAAAATGCAGAGGCATGGGATTGAGGGTGATTTAGCATTTTGGATTAGAAATTGGCTTTCCAAAAGAAGGCAGCGAGTGGTGGTTGATGGAAAATATTCAGCCTGGAGTCCGGTTACTAGTGGTGTGCCACAAGGATCTGTTTTGGGATGACTGCTGTTTGTCATTTTTATAAATGACTTAGACTCAGGCAAAGGTGGATGGGTTAGTAAGTTTGCCGATGACACTAAAGTCAGTGGAGTGGTGGACAGTGCGGAAGAATGTTGCAGGTTGCAGAGGGACTTGGATAAACTGCAGTATTGGGTTGAGAGGTAGCAAATGGAGTTCAATGCAGCTAAATGTGAGGTGATTCACTTTGAGATGAATAGCAGAAAGGCAGAGTACTGGGTCAATGGAAAGATTCTTGGTAGTGTGGATGTGCAGAAGATCTTGAAGTCCATGTACATAGATCCCTGAAAGTTGCCTGCCAGGTTGATAGTGCTGTGAAGAAGGCATACGGTGTGTTAGGTTTCATTGGTAGAGAGATTGAGTTCCGGAGCCGCAATGTGATGCTATAACTATACAAAATGCTAGTGTGGCCGCACTTGGAATATTGTGTACAGTTCTGGTTGCCACATTACAGGAAGGACGTGGAAGCATTGGAAAAGATGCAGAGGAGATTTACCAGGATGTTGCCTGGTCTGGAAGGAAGGTCTTATGAGGAAAGGCTGAGAGACTTGGGTCTGTTCTCATTGGAAAGAAGAAGGCTAAGTGGGCATTTGATAGAGACATACAAGATGATCAGAGGATTAGATAGGGTAGACAGTGAAAGTCTTTTTCCTAGGATGATGACATCAGCTTGTATGAGGGGGCATAACTACAAATTTAGGGGTGATAGATTTAAGACAGATGTCAGAGGCAGGTTCTTTACTCAGAGAGTGGTAATGGCGTGGAATGCCCTGCCTGCCAATGTAGTTAACTCAGCCACATTAGGGAGATTTAAACAATCCTTGGATAAGCACATGGATGATGGGATAGTGTAGGGTGATGAGCTTACAGGTTCACAGGTCACAGTTCACAGGTCGGTGTAACCTCAAGGGCGGAAGGGCCTGTTCTGAGCTGTACTGTTCTATGTAATATGTTCTAAATTCCATGATTATATCTGTCCCAGTCAGGTTTCAACCCCTACCACAGTACCAAAACAGCTCTCATGAAAAATCATAAATTTAATCCTATTTGATGGAGATGAAGATAAACTTTTCCTTCTCAATCTCAACCTGTCAGCAGCCTTTAACAAGGTTGACCTCACCCTCCTCTTCCAAGGATCTATCTATGGGTGCTTTCTGCTTCTCACATACATTATGCCCCCAGCCAGCATCATCCAAACATGGCGTTGGTGCGTCTGTGCACCTTGATCACCCGACTCTACCTCCCATTTTCAACTCTTCTTCTAAGTTATCAGACTGATTATCCAACATCCAGTAGATGATCAAACATTTTCTCTAATATTTGTAAGACTGAACATATTCATGCCTGCTCTAAACTCCAATCTATATCAATTTTGTGTTCTTGGTAATAGTCTGAGATTACATTTATCTCTTTGCAACCTTGGTCACATACATGATCCTGAAATGGGCTTTAACTTCAACTATCGAGAGTGGCTGGAAAAGCATAGCTGGTCAGGCAGCATCTGAGCAGCAGGAAAATCTATGTATCAAACATAAGCCTGTCATCAGAAATGAGGCTTGTGGGCCAAGGGGTTGAGAGATAATTGGGGGTGGGGGGTGGAGCTTCGGGGAAGTACTTCAACAGTCTATTTCCACCTGCATCACATTGCTAAACTCCACCTGTATTACCTCATCTGCTGCAGAAATTCTGATTCATACCTTTAAAATTCAACCATTCCAATGCACTCCTGGTTGGTCTTGGAGGCCACCCAAAATTCTAATACTTGTGCATAAGCTTGCAACAAGTACATTCCCCAATCTTTCCTGTGCTCTTTGATCTGCATTTGTTCCCAATCAAGCAAATTCAAATTTTAAAATTCTCATCTTTGTTTTCAAATCTATTCAGAGCACCATCCATTTTCCACCTCTACTACCCTTCAAGTTATCTATATTTGCATTCCGATCTCTAGTGTATCGTCAGTTTTAATTGCTCCATCTTTGATGGCTGTAGGCTGTAAACTCTGGGATAACTTCCCTAACACCTCTCTGCCTCCCTACCTCACTTTCCTCCTTTAAAACATCTCTTAAAAGTTAACCTTTTGTCTAAGCTTTTGGTCATTTGTCCTAATACATTGTATCTCCTTATGTGGCTTGGTGTTGCACTTTGTTATACAAAGCACATTGAGATATTAAAAGATGTGAAACAAGTTGTTGCCATTTCAGTAACAGTAACCATAATATTTCTGGATTAGTACAAAATCCAACACAGCTGCTGAGACTAGACTGAATGAATCTTGCACACCTGAAAGTGAAACTCTATTTTGGACCAAAACCATCATTTCCAAGTTTGACTTGTTTTTCAAACTAATTATAGTTCACTCATACCTTTTAGGGAAGGAACCCTGTTGTCCTTGCCCATTTGGGTTTATATGTAACTCCAGCCCCATGAAAAGGCGTGTACATGTGGCTTGACACAACTGCCTCTGAAATACCCTACCGGGCAGCTTACTTAGATCAGAACCAGTAGTCAGCTGAGAAAACAAACTTCATCCTCTGACCATTTAGCATGTGTAATACATGCTTGTCTTACCAGCAACGTTGTCAAAAAGTGTGGTGCTGGAAAAGCACAGCGGGTCAGGCAGCATCCGAGGAGCAGGAGAGTCGACATTTGGAGCATAAGCCCTTTGTCAGGATGCTGTGCTTTTCCAGCACCATACTTTTTAACTCTGATCTTCAGAGTCTGCAGTCCTCACTTTTTAACCAGAAACATTCACCTCCAATAAGTTTTATATAACAACCACTAATTACGTTACAACAGGTGTATTTTTATTAAGATATCTGGTTTGGCCACATGTTTTGAAGCGGTGTGCCCGTGAGGTCATGTGACTTACCTGTTTGGCGAGTGGGGAGGGTGAGGACTTTTATTGTGAAAACAAGCAAGCAGTCAGCCTTGTCCCGGAACACAACGAACCGGTTCCACCGGGATGAAGGAAACACAATAGGAGGGCAGAGAAACTGCCAGCCAAGTTTATTACCGGAACTCTGCCCTAAAATCGCCAGGCCTTGTACCTGTGATGACTTTGGAAAAGTGAAGCAATCGGCAACGAATTAAAGAAGGGACTGAAAACAACAATGAAGAAACTCGGCGCCTATATCGTTTTCTCCCTCACTCAAACAGGTAGGAACAGCGATGGGGAGGCTATCTGAGAATGAGCCTCCCTGGATGATGTGGAAACGATTCACATCCTTTGTCAATAAATATGTTGTATGATTGTGTTCTCTCTGCCAACAAATATGTTGTGCAAACCTCGTAACTTCAGTGTTTCAAAGCTCAGAAATAATCTTTGCCTGCTGGGGACGGACAACAGGTGAGTGGGGATTGATCCAATGTTAAACCTCGAGACTATTCAAAGGTTACCATCGGCCCTCAGTGAGCGAGACTGTCCCAGTTTTATATACACCCAGGAGGATTCTAACATCGTGTGAGTGGAGGATAAAGTTGACCCTGATCGTATTCATTAGATGGATTCCGAGAATTTATTTGTTTGTGTGGCGTTTACTGGATATGCTACAATCTGGAGCCAAAAACTAAAGGATGTTATAAATCTCAAACACTCTGTTTGAAGAGTACTTAATGAATTTCTTGCCTTTTAAAAAAAAATTAAATGCGAGCAAAGTTTCACAAAATAATTTCCTTTTGTTGGTTCTGGGAGTCTCTTGAACTGGTCCAATATGGCAGGTGTTGTTGGAGCAGAGTGGACTCGCCTTCTTCATTGCTCCTCCTATACTTAGTACGTATTATAGAGACGGTTACCACCAGAGGTGCACTGTCGTGTTGGCTTGTTTATCCATTTAAGCAATCACTTATGCAAGAGAAGTTCGAATGCAATTCCTCCTAAAACAGTTTCCAATACTTAATCGCATGCCCCAAAGCATTCATTTCATGCACTTTTTGCTAAAGTACAGGCAGGTAAAAGTGGCCACTTTTAATTATAGGCTCCCGTGTCTTCTCTCCCTCCCCTGCCCCACTGTTTTACACTGAACACTTACAATCAGGAGTTTTAATGTTTTGGGACTGCATTTTTACATTTAGGCTTAAACTGAAGACAATTGTGTGCCTATTCTGAAGTCTGCCTGAGGATAATAGGCTTGATTGTTTTACTGGAAAGAAAGAACAAGTTATTTGTGCTTGTGTGTTGGCAGTGGAACTTGAAAATCTCAAGGCCTAGGAAAGTGTTGAGGATGTTAGGTTGTAAAACGTTATAGCTTCACTATCCATTCAGTTCCAAGATGAAATAGCTGGCCTGTAAAAGATAGCTAATTCAGCATTTCTATCTCAATACAAAGCCAGTGTGATTTACATTTGTTCCCTCGCAACAATACCTCCTATGCTCACATCCAAATCATTTATATAAATGACAAAAAGTAATGGACCCAGCACCAATCCTTGTGGCACACTGCTGGCCACAGGCCTCCAGTCTGAAAAGCAACTCTCTACCACCACCTTTGGTAGTATTGCAAGTGATCTAACCAGTCTACCATGAGAAACCTTGTCGAACGCCTTACTGAAGTCCATGTAGATCACTGCTCTACCATCATCAATCCTGTTTGTTACTTGTTCAAAAAACTCAGTCAAGTTAGTGAGACGTGATTTCCCACACGCAAAGCCATGTTGACTATCCCTAATCAGTTCTTGCCTTTCCAAATAAATGTAAATCCTGTCCCTCAGGATTCCCTCCATCAACTTGAACACCACCGATGTCAGGCTCACCGGTCAATAGTTCCCTGGCTTTTCCTTACCACCTTTCTTAAATAGTGGCACCACTTTAGCCAACCTCCAGTCTCCTGGTACATCACCTGTGACTTTTGATGATCCAAAATTCTCAGCAAGGGGCCCAGCAACCAATTCCTTAGCTTCCTAAAATTGGACACTAAAATTGAAGGTGTAGTGGACAGCGAAGAAGGTTACCTCAGAGTACAGCAGGATTTGACCAGGTAGGCTTAGGAGTGGCAGATGGAGTTTAATTTAGATAAACATGAGGTGCTGCATTTGGAAGGGCAAATCCAGGTAGGACTTGTACACTTAATAGTAAGGTCCTGGGGATAGTTGCTGAACAAAGAGATGTTGGAGTGCAGGTTCATAGTTCTTTCAAAGTGAAGTCTCAAGTAGACAAGATAGTGGAGAAGGTGTTTGGTATGCTTTCCTTCATTGGTCAGAATATTGAATATAGGAGTTGGGAGGCCATGTTGTGGCTGTACAAGATGTTGGTTCAGCCAGTTTTGGTCTCCCTGCTTTGGAAGAATGTTGTGAAACTTGAAAGGGTTCAGAAAAGATTTACAAGGATATTGCCAGGGTTGGAGGGTTTGAGCAATAGGGAGAGGCTGAATAGAATGGGGCTGTTTTCCCTGGAACATCAGAGACTGAGGGATGATCTTGTAGAGGTTTATAAAATCATGAGGGGCATGGATAGGATAAATAGGCAACCTTCTTTTCCCAAGGGTGGGGAGCCCAGAACTAGAGGGTATAGGTTTAAGGTGAGAGGGGAAAGATATATAAAAGGGACCTAAAGGGGCAACTTTTTCATGCAGGGGGTGGTGCGTGTATGGAATCAGCTGCCAGAGGAAGTGGTGGAGCTTGGTACATTTACAGCATTTCAAAGGCATCTGGATGGGAACAATTTAGAGGGATATGGGCCAAGTGATGGCAAATGGGACTAGATTAATTTAGGCTATCTGAACAAGTTGGACTGAAAGGTCTGTTTCTGTGCTGTACATCTCTATGACTCTGCAGCCCCTCTGAAGATCAGGTCACAGGCTTTTCGGAAATATCACTGCATAACAGACAGCAGCTTTACATAGCCAGCAGAACTATAGACCACTAGGCTTCACAGTCTACCACAAGTGGTGTCAGAGGGACACAAGCTAGTGGAAGAGATGCATTCTGTATTATGGATTATGAGAGATTCAGCCTTGTGGGACGGATTGTTTGGCTTGTGTTGGATAGCAAACACCAGAAACAAAACCAAGCACCTGAACGTGGTCCTTCAAAGTTACTGTTCAGTCCAATGTATTGCAAACTCATTGGGAGCCAGGATTGGTTGCTACAAGAGGTACCATTGGTTAATATCAAACTCTACTTTTGTATAATTTAAAATCTAAGTTGCCTGCAAAAAGTGTTTAGCCAATAGAGTTCAGTCACTATACAGTAAAATTGAAATCTTATCATCCTTTCCATCTATTAATTGCAAGCTCTTCTAATTTTTAAAAGAATCTTTTAGTGAAGACCATAAAACTAGTTTGAGAAGTTTTTCTGGATTTTGTTACCTGCTTTGATAAGCAAATGTAAGTTTAGTAAAACTAGGATCAGATTTTCCCCTGCTTTTTGGGTAGATGCAGTGTTCTTGTTTAGTATTGCTGCCTTCTGAAGGGATTTTCTCCAATGTGAATTATTGGGTTTGGCCTTCTATCTTTTCTTGTCAAATATTATATGTTGCATGAGGAGAAAGTGAGGTCTGCAGATGCTGGAGATCAGAGCTGAAAATGTGTTGCTAGAACAGCGCAGCCGGTCAGGCAGCATCCAGGGAACAGGAGAATTGACGTTTTGGGCATAAGCCCTGAAGAAGGGCTTATGCCCGAAATGTCGATTCTCCTGTTCCCTGGATGCTGCCTGACCTGCTGCGCTGTTCCAGCAACACATTTTCAGCCCATTATATGTTGCATATTGATCTACAAGTGAACAAATTATTTAGTGAACAAACCATTCCCAAATGAAATGCTTTTACAGAGTAAATTGACTTTCCTCTCTCTTTCGTTTGGCATTTTATTAATCTCACCCTGAATAAATAGCAATGATGATATTCCCCTAAATTTTCTATTGGGTCTGTAACCTGTCATTGCCTGGTTTCAAAGGGACACATCTCTCGTGATCACGATTGTACTGAAAAGCAATAGACAACACATTGCAATTACATTTCAGTTTAGTCCTGGAAACACAAAGCATTGTCTGATATCCGCAGCAGTTCCTTGCTTTGCATTGTGCCTGCTGATCAAGGCTGTCAGTTCATTTTGAAATTGGTGCTTTTGTATCTTCCTACCTGTACAATTGTATTACAGTGCTCCAGCATTGTAGTGTAAGTGTGATAACCTATTTAGGTAAAAGTATATATGCACTTTTGCTCCAAATAATATTGGAAGTGGTTAAGGCAGCATCTATGGAAATGATGAATTTAAATAATTTCACCTGTTGATATACATTGTGCTTTAGCAGTAAAGGGCCATATTAAGAGTTTCAGTTATTGATGTCATGGTTCTAAGTGAAACCTGGCTCATGAATGCTTTTTTTTGCCTTGCTGTTCCTTCCTGATTCTATCTGCCCCACCCAAACTACCATAGTTGCAAAATGACCAAATCACTTAGTCTTTTTTTAGATTAGATTCCCTAAGACTAGATTACCTACAGAATGGAAACAGGCCCTTCGGCCCAACAAGTCCACACTGACCCTCCGAAGAGCAACCCACCCAGACCCATTCCCCTACATTTACCCCTGACTAATGCACCTAACACTATGGGCAATTTAGCATGGCCAATTCACCTAACCGGCACATCTTTGGATTATGGGAGGAAACCGGAGCACCTGGAGGAAACCCACGCAGACATGGGGAGAATGTGCAAACACCACACAGACAGTCGCCCGAGGCTTGAATCGACCCTGGGACCCTGGTGCTGTGAGGCAGCAGTGCTAACCACTGAGCCACCATGCCCAAACCCCTTCCTCTTCTGGCATCTTTTCCTTCAGGCACCTCACTTTTTATTCCCCTAATCCTTTATACTTCATCTTTAAAATCACTTTTCTCCCCTGCCTTTCAAGTTCCACTTCATATTTCTCCCCACTTTCTTCCTCAACCACTAAACTGGGCAACTCTTTTGATGAACTCATTTTGCCTTAATTTCATGCCTTCCAGTCCACCCTGATGTTCTCTGTCCATGTAAACAGTTTGACCCAAATTTATAGATGATCCTTTGACTTTGCCTTTCACATGATTGATTGATTGTTTTTCACTTGAAATCCTGGATATTTACAACCACTAATTATTCCTGTGTTTCTTCATTGCCTGACCACTTTCTAATTCTGCTTTCTTCTTTGTCCACTCTGAGGACAAATTGCTCTCTTGAGGCAATTTAATAATATTATGTTTTTACTAAACTGTGCAAGTAATCTCTCACCTGCTCATCTGATGTTGTCTGAGATTATAATCCTTGCTTGTTCCATTCTGGTGGTTCCTCATTTTCACTCTGCTCGTGTCTAAACAGTGTAAACTGAAGGTATGTGAATGTACAATAACGGTTTACCAGATGAATACGCTCTCGCCAGACCTGAATAATAAGACAATAAGGCATTCTTTCCTCCAGCAAAACCATTTACCAGTTTAGGATCATGCTGAAGAATAAAAATAATCCCACCTTTTAGAAGCCATAAACCAGTCAGCATTTCCTCCAATAAGCGCAGATTAGATTCTCTATAGTGTGGAAACAGGCCCTTTGGCCCAACCAGTCCACACCGACCCTCCGAAGAGTAACCCACCCAGACCCGTTTTCCTCTGACTAATGCACCTAGCACTATGAGCAATTCACCTGACCTGCATATCTTTGGACTGTGGGAGGAAACCCACACAGACACGTGGAGAATGTGCAAACTCCACGCAGATAGTGGCCTGAGGCTGGAATCGAACCTGGGACCCTGGTGCTGTGAGGCAGCAGTGCTAACCATTGAGTCACAGTGCTTGGCCTTTTGGCTTTGAATATGTGTAGAGCACATTGCTCAAGGATTTTCTATAACTTTGATTTGTCACCATCCACTCAAGTGCATTTGCCATTCCCTCTTCCCTTTACATTTTCCTGATTTTCCTGCTCCTCGGATGCTACCTGAACTGCTGTGCTTTTACAGCACCACTCTAATCTAGACTCTTACCTTTACAATCAATGAAATGATGTTTGAGTAAAGGAGCAGGAATATCTTAGATTAGATTAGATTACTTACAGTGTGGAAACAGGTCCTTCGGCCCAAAAAGTCCACACCGACCCGTAACCCACCCATTCCCGTACATTTACCCCTTTACCTAACACTACAGGCAATTTAGCATGGCCAATTCACCTGACCTGCACATCTTTGGATTGTGGGAGGAAACCGGAGCACCCGGAGAAAACCCACGCAGACACGGGGAGAATGTGCAAACTCCACACAGTCAGTCGCCTGAGTCGGGAATTGAACCCGGGTCTCTGGCGCTGTGAGGCATTAGTGCTAACCACTGTGCCACCGTGCCGCCCACAATCTTGTCGCAATGACCTTGATGAGACCACACCTGCAGTATCGTGTGTAGTTTTAGTCCCATTTATCTGAGGAGGGATGTTCTGATTATGGAGGAAATACAATAACGGTTTACCAGATGAATGGCAGGACTGACATATAAAGAGACTAAATCAATTAAGGCTATATTCACTGAAGTTTAGAAGAGCAGGTGGGGACAGCATAGAAATGTATGACATTCTAATAGGACTAACAGGGTAAACTCAGGAAGAATGTTGCAATGACTATGGATCACAGTTTAAGAAAAAACTGTGATCCATAGATCCAACTGTGTTCCTCCTCCCTCTACAAGGATCTCAGTGAGTCCCTCTCTCACTGCACCCCCCAGGTCATTATCTTAGCCTGCTGTGTTTTTCCAGCACCACATTTTTCAACTCACAGTTTAAACTCACAGGATAGACCATTTAGCACTGAAATGTGAAATTTCTCTATCCAGAGGTGGTGATCTTCCCCCATCCCTGTCACAAGAGCCCAGGACCTAACCATAGTGTTTTGCTCTCAAAACTATTATGCATCCATCTCTTCATTTTTAACAGCTGGCTTACAAACTCACGTCTTGAATTAACTTGATTGAGTGACATGCTATTTAAAGCAGTGCTGAGGAGTTCCTTGGGTGTTCTAGCTAATATTTATACCACAACTGATGCCAACTAACTATCTGGTAATTAGCTTATTACTGATTCATTGTGCAATCTAGCTATGCATCAATTGGCTCTTGTCATTACTTGCATTCCAACAGTGACTACACTTTCAAAAAATATTTTGTTCAATGTACTATATTTAAGATGTTGTGATGTCAGATGGATTCCTCTTTCTTCTGTCTCTGATCCTGATAATAAAACTGTGGAATGTACATATGGCATGACAGCATTGCAAGCAATCTGCTACATTATGTATCCTAGGAAATATCAAGTGTTAACATATTGGTGGATAGTATACTATTGCCATTCTCCACCATTCAAAATATTAAAAATGGCAGCATAAAAGGACAATGAAGTGCTGAAATTTACAAAAATCAACAAAATATAATATTCTTTCTTGAGACCTATTCAAGTATGGTGTCTATAATTCTCTTTTTTTCCTGTATCTTTGATCATTTCAGTGATTTTGCAAGTGAGTATGGAGTTAGTTCTTACTTTGTGTTCCATTTAAACATTATTCTTTCACAGTAACATTGCACATTCCTGTGCAAGTGTCACATAGTTTTACTTTGATATCATATCTAAATATTGTACTTGGCTGTGGTGAATGGGAGATTTTGGATTATAGTACAATTGACACATGATAGAATGGGTTATCTTAGTGGACCAGTTTATTTTTTTCCTATCATATTAATATTCTTATCTTCCTATCTTAAACAATTTGTGATTTGGACAATGTATCATCATGTTCATTTGTTGTGTGATGAGGCCCACTTATAAAATTGTGGTGTATCAGGCTGGTAGAATGCTATTGTTCATTCTAAAGTCAACATGGGGCTTGCTGCAGATGATAAGATCTCTGCTGTTTTAAAATATTTGCACACCAAACATCAGCAAGCAAGCTTTCATCCAGAACCTCAACCTGTGATACAAACCTTCTCCAAAGTTGCTAATACTAAATATCAGTTTAAGACACTGATAATTCTCCAAACTCTTATCAAAATTTCAGATTACTTTGTTAAATCATTTATTCCTCCTTTTTTTATTTAAAGCAACAGCTAAGAAATACCTCAGTTTTGAAACAGTCACCCTTGATTTTTGAACCCCTTTGTGGCTTCAGCCCCCCCAGGTTTGCCAAGACCTCTGTGCGTCTCACAGTTTTTATTTACATCACCTTTGGCCTGCCCTGTCTTTCTCACATTCTTATATAGTGGAAATATAATAAAAGATATTCCTTAAAACCTATCTCTTTGTCAAGCTTCTGGTCATTCCCCAAAGTGCATGGCTTGGTGTCATATTTTGTTTGCTGGATACTTCTGAGAAGTACATTGAAGTTTTACAATGTTAAGGAGGCTAAATCAAGTTGTCTGTTCTGTAGATGAAAAGATGAGTTGAGCTAACAAACAAAGAGAGAAATGTTTGGAGTTAGATTTGTGTCTGACCTCATTTCTGTTGTTTCACCATACTGTGGGATAAACTATTGCAATGCCCTCTCACACACTGCTGCTTTTGTTTAATCAGGCAACTAAACAATTCAGGCTGCTTCCTGAAGTATCATAAAATAGACCTTTTAAAATCTTGGCAATAGAAGTCAAGAACTGATTTTGGTTTGAAGGCATTTTTAACGTCCTTTTTTGGGGAAACATATTAATTGTAATCTTCCGTTCACATTATGTTTTTTGTGTCATTCTACTAGAAATTAAACAACCAGAAATTACACATACTCTATGGATGAAACCATGATATATGCAATTTTAGATAGTCTGGGTTGGGACTTAATTAACACCTAATTAGAATTTTAAAAAAAACACACCTTCCATTACATCTTTATTTTTAAATGGCAGAGTTGTTGGAGTTAGTATTTTGTATTTAGTTTTGCAATGCTTTTCATTAGATTATGATTTCCTTTTATGCTTTAGAAATTGCCATTTGTTTTAAGTATGAGACAGATTCAATTATGGCTTCAACATTGTATCAATTTTTTTGACACTTTCTTGCTTGGTGGTGTTTTTCTAAGCTGTTACAAGCCAAATCTTTCAGTGGCAGGTTTGCCTATGATAATAATAGAAGAATTCTCATTTTGAGGAATTGAGAATTTCTGGAATAGGAACTTTGAAACCCTCGAGAGGAAATAAATGGCAGTGTTACAAACAATAAACTGACAGCTGTGGCAACAGACATTTTGAAAAAGGCTGCAAGTTTTTTTTAAGAGGACAGAGAGTTTTAGAATGAAAGCCTAATGTATTGCAGTGGATGTTACTACCCTTCGTATAGCACACATTCTGTTTAAAAAGCTGGAAAGCAGTTTCTTTCCTATTTTAGGGGGAAAGTAGAGGGTCTGAGCTGTCTTCTATATTCAGCAAATAAAATGTACTAGTTCCCATATAACAAGAATTAATAATAGTAAATTCAAACTAATTATTTTACATTTACTTCACGGTATCATTGAGTTATTGCACACAGAAGGAGGTCATTTGATTCATTTTCTCTGCATGGCTTTCTGAATGGATACTGACTACCACTCCTCTGCCTTCTCCCCATAAACCTGCATGTTCGTTCGTTCTTCCGATAATAAGCCAATTCTCTTTTGAAATTTGAATTTTTTTTGTTTAACCTATTTTTCTAATCGGCCTGTTCAGGGATACTACTACACACCTCCAGAGCAGGTGGAACTTGAACTCAGGCCTCTTGGTGAAGGAGTAGGGGCACTATTACTGTCATAAGAGGGCCTTGCCCAATTCCTTTTCCAAATGCCTTAGTCAAATTTGCCTGCACTTGTTTTCATGCAGTGCTTTCCAGATTCTAACCACCAATTGCATGAAAATATTTCTCCTAGTATCTGGTTGGATATTTCTGGCAATTAGCTTAAATCTGTGTCCCATGTTCTCAATTGTTGCAACAATGGGAATTTATTTTTTCTTATCTGTTGTGTTCAGGAAAGCATTAAACCTCTGCAGACTCAATGGCTCAAATGGGACACTTAGCAATAATGCACTGGAAGATTCAGTGGTAATGGCAATGCAGTACTGGTACAGGCCAAAAGCCTTAATATGAAAGGAAAATAAAACTTGTTGAAACGATGAGGAGGGAGATACTTCTGGCAGTTATAACAGACAAGGATTAGACTAGATTCCTTACAGTGTGGAAACAGCCTCTTCGGCTCAACAAGTCCACACCGTCCATCCCAGACCCATTTCCCTCTAACTAATGCACCTAATACTATGGGCAATTTAGCATGGCCAATTCACCTGGCCTGCACATCTTTGGATGGTGGAAGGAAACCAGAGCACCCGGAGGAAACCCACGCAGACACAGGGAGAATCGAACCTGGGACCCTGTCGCAGCAGTGCTAACCACTGAGCTGCCGTGCTGCCCCAAAGGTTAGGCTATAGACAACAGCTGTTTTAGAATTGACTCAATAACATGTTCAACTTAAACCAATTCACAATCGGGTTTTCAAAGTTACATGTGACACAGAAGGAGAAGCTGGTGATACTGGTTAGGCAGCAGAAATAGTAGGAGTTACAAGATGCCCAGTAATGAATACTTTGGTTACCAATTTATGCAATTGTGTCATTGGATAGTGGATGCATATCAAAGTATGTGGAGTGGATTGGTTAAAATGTTACCTATATTCTTTAAATAATGAGCAAAGTAAGGCTATTGAATTTTAGAGTTCTACCTGTTTCAGGATGTCATACTGAAATAACTTCGGGAAAAAAAGACATGATTTCTTGCGGTGGAGCAGGTATTGTTGGTATAGGGGAAAGAAATTTTGAGGGAAAAAGAGTTTGCCCATTCCTTTTCTCCTAGGATAAAAATCTTAGGATGCAGGAATAAGAGGTGATGTGTACATGATACTTTACAGAACAAATCAACAATAAAATAACATATGCTATACAAAAAAAGATAAAGACAAGAGACTTTACATTGTAGCAATGGATTTTATTGCATAAGTGGAGAAAGAAACCCATCTTGCACTTAGACACAACAACTAGATTTAGCCTGTCAGCAACAATATTTAGTACAGAGAATATAGCAAACAGGATAATGGAGGAATGGTTACGAGCTGGATAGTGAACACCAGCTAAATCTCTAACTGGCTATAGAAGAAGTTTTACTACTCATGAATTTAGGAAGATGTGTGAAAATATGAACATTGTGGTAATGCAAAAAACAGTTGAAAAGCTTTTGTTATAAAGCAAATAAAAGAACCATGAAAACAGATGCGATGTTTCCTAAACTCCTGGTGAACAATGACCACGATGTAAATTGACATCTGCTTTGGCACTAGAAATGTGAAGAGCTCTGTGCAAATTGTTGTACGCTGCAGTCCATATCAATTGGTTTTTGGGAGAAATCCAAAACTTCCTTTGGTAATGAGCGATCATCCCCTGGCCTGGAAAGTGACCACAATTTAGCTTCACTTTTTTACTGAGCACTTCAATCACCTGTGTATGGATAAAAGGACACCACTGAGATCAAGGTTAACAGAAATAAATTTCAATCTGTGAGACATTGTGTATTTCAAAAGAGTAGTGCAGAATGTCTAGGTATGATAGTGGTGAAAAACAATTTTACAGCGTGGCAACCAAACTGTATTCCTCTAGGTTAATTGACATTAATTAGAACAGGAGAAAGTGAGGTCTGCAGATGCTGGAGATCAGAGCTGGAAATGTGTTGCTGGAAAATTTAAAGCTATGCCCCCTTGTAATAGCTGACTCCATACGTGGAAAAAGATTCTCACTGTCGACCCTGTCTAAACCCCTAATCATCTTGTAATTACACACTTGCAGAATATGAACAAGTCATAGAAAGTGATGAGGCACCATAATCTTCACATGTTCATGTTGGACAATTTGGGGATCAGAATATGGCAGATAGAGGGCTGACTGAACATGGACAATTGTTACAGAGGACAACAACTGAAACTAGGCACCAAAGTAACATACATGCCAGTGAATGGAGGACTTCCACTAATATTGAGAGAGCAGAGAAAACAAATACCAAATACAAACATTGGCTAAATATGAAAGGAAAGGGACAGAAGGTAAATTCCATGGGTTCGTAAACTGAAGTAAAGATGTGGAAGCTCAGAAAATGCCATTGAAATTCTGAAAATGAATCCGAAAGTGAATGTGGCCCAAGGAAAAGATCACAAACTTGTAAAAGGAATTCTGATCACAGAAGTGGGGTATGTTGCAGCCATCCAGAATGGGCTAGGATGGAAGGGTGAGTATAAATCATGGTATGATGATAATATGGACTTCAGAACAGGCTGAAAATACAACTAGAAGCGGTGTTGTGATTGAGAAGTTGCAGTGGCTATAAACAAACTAGAAGGCAAGTTGATTGAGGATGCCGTTCAGAAAGATCTCGAAAGAATTGGAAATGCCGCCCTTATTCAGATGTAATATGAAAGCAAGTGTTACTGGTGTATTATAAAGTGAGATATAGAATGTTGAAGGATTGTTTGTGTGTCTTTAACTAAAGTTTCCTGAAGAGAGGATATTAATGTAGCAATTAGTTAATCAGATGATTGGGTTAAATGTTTTAATTGAGCATAGGAGGTTGAGGGGTGGCCTTTTTCTAGAGGTTTATAAAGTCATGAGGGGCAAAGAGAAGATGAATAGTAAGGGTTTTTTCCTTAGATTCGGGTGGTCAAGATGAGGGAGCATATTTTTAAACTGAGGGGAGAAAGATTTAAAAGGGACCAGAGAGGCAACTTACCCTCTCTCTGATTCATGTGTGGAATGAGTTGCCAGAGGAAGTGGTGGATGCAAGTACAGTTACAATGTTTAAAAGATATTTCAATACGTTCATAGATAGGAAACATTTGAAGGGATATAGGTCAAACACAGGCAAATGGGACTAGTTTAATTTAGGAACATGGTTGGCATGGATTCATTAGAGTCAGAGTCATTGAGACAGATCCATCTATATCATCAATATGTATCAGGAAGAGCAATGATCACAATACTGTCCCCTGAGGAACTGCTACAAACCTTAAATCCAGAAACATCCAATGTTTCCAGTGCTTTTGGTTTCCTGTCACCCAATTTCATATCAATGTTATTGCTTTCCCTTTTTATTTCATGAATTATATTGAAAATTGCAAATTTAACTTGAATTTATAACTAATATGATTGGTTTCACTTTAAGGATAATTCCAAAGATGTATACATTACATGGATTAGCCATGCTAAATTGCCCATATTGTAGGTTAGGTGGATTAGCCTTGGGAAATGCAGGATTACAGGGATAGGTTTGGGGCTGGTGTGGGTGGGATGCTCTTCAGAGGATTGGTGTGGACTTCATTGGCCTGCTTCCACACTGTTGGGGTTCTGTGATCGGGCGCAAGTTGCATATTTAATATGCATTTAATATGCATTGGAGGTATTCAAAACCATCTTGAGGGAAAGGAAATAAACTAAAATCACACAATCTGTTACAGCTGCCATCAGTTCTAGCAAAACAGTTGATGTCTTTGAGAGGTATTATGTTATGCATTGTGCCACAGAAACCATGAAACTCCCAGGAAAGGATGTTGTGGTATCTGACTTTAAGTATTAAATACAAGAATCATTGAGATTGGCTGGGTGAAAATGTTATCTGTAAGTCTAATTTTGATGCCTATTTGGTTGCACACATTTGAAAATGAATTTGTGCATGTTTTTTGTCTAGTCTATGATTTCCACCTTTCATAATTAAATTGCATAATTAAAATTCAGTGTCTAGGCTCCAGTAAAATGAATAGTCAAGGGACACTGTTAGAATACTGATTGTGCCTTTAGACCAAGATCACGTTTTTAGAAAAGAGAAGGATTTGCGGAGAAGGGCAATTCCAGTATAATTTCTCATTTGGTTTATGTATTGATTAGATTAGATTCCCTACAGTGTGGAAACAGGCTCTTCAGCCCAATAAGTCCACATCAACCCTCCGAAGAGTAACTCTCCTACTAATGTACCTAACAATATGGGCAATTTAGCATGGCCAATTCACCTGGCTTGCGGGAGGAAACCCACGCAGACACAGGAAGAACATGCAAACTCCACACAGACAGTCGCCTGAAGCTGGGATCGAACTGGGGACCCTGGTGCTGTGAGGCAGCAGTGCTAACCACTGAGCCACTGTAACTAACTTTCAACTAACTTCAAAGTTAATTTTGTTTTTAATCTAGTAAAATATGTCAGATAGTGTTGTCAGAAGAAAACAATAACACGCAATGGAATAAATTACGATTGTTTAATCAAATTGAATTTTAATTGGATATTATGCCCATCTGAACAACAAGGGACTTTTGCATTAAGCTGTTGTTTCTCTATTGCAATGGTTTACATGTTAGGTTGGGTTATTGAATGTACAACTTTGACTCCAGATGTAAAATTGCTAGTTGTTGAGCCAAGCTGCATTGTTATTGTACATCCATCATATCCCAAAAGTTCCTCAAACAGATGGATTGCGACAAATTGCAGTGATTGTCTCATAGGTAATCATTTTTATCCAACATCATTTTACTTTCTGATTCTGGATTTTCAAATCAATTTCTTTTTAATATGGTGGCCAGAATTCTGATAAGTTGATCCTTTTGAAAGGAAGTCTGGATTTCCAAGCTGTTTTTCTTCTCTGTCAACCCACAAATGAGAGTTGGGGATGCAGGCTACAAAAAGCTTTATATTTCTGGATTAGACTTCAGTTGAAAAACTGTCATTTAATCCTGAATTTTGCAGGCAAGATGATCCACATTTACCCAATCTATCACCATGGCTGCAATATGTCCAATCTACTAGATGTACTGCAGTAACTCACTCACCAAACTTGCAGCACAAGTATAAAAGTAGGGACTTCATGTGGACACTGTCAATTCCAATCACACCATCTTGGATTTGACACACATTACTGTAACCTTACTGTTCATCGGTCAAAATCCTGGAATTCTTCGCATTTCAGCATCATGGAGAACATCAGTAGAAGGACCACAGCAGTTCTACCTTGCAGGTAATGCCTGCAAGGCATCTAGAGATGGGAAATAAAATTGCAGATTTAGCAGCATAACCCATACCCTAAGAGCACTTTATAAATGTATTTTCAGTTGTGTACGAATTGTTGAAACAAACTTGAGTTAAATATTTATTTATAATTATTTGAAAGTGGTGCAGTGGCTTAGTTTAAGTACTTGCCTTGTAAACATGTTGTTTCTGGGTTCAAATCCCAATCGTGCCTATGGCTCTAGTAAATGATCAGCCTAATATTTAGAACCCCTTGTGTGGCACAGAGGTAGTGTCCCATTTCCTGGGACCAGGAGGCCCAGGTTAAAGTCCCACCTGCTCCAGATGTGTGTAACAACAATATCTCTGAACAAGTTGATTAGAACAATTGGTTAAATTAAAAAAAACTATCTGAAAACATTTCAAGTTTTAGATGGTGCTAAAGGAATTGTACTATTCAATTGCTATTTTTATCTGGTGTATATAAAGCACTTTTTTTAAATACAGGAGAACAGCCCCAAAATGTCCCAGCAAGCATTGACTATAAGAAAAACAAAATAATATTGCTGATAACTAAAGGCTTGATCAAGATGAGATGTTTTAAATGGATAGAGATTTCAGTAAAGAAAGAGAGTGAGTAAGAGACTTCTTGGGGTGATTTTCATACCACAAGACTTTGGCTGATGGCATGGCCACTGATGCAGAAGAATGGGAGTGGGGTGATATGAATCTAGATTTGGAGGGTTGAAGATTTACTGGATAGTTGTGTGGCTGGAGTAGGTTCTAGAGGTTGCCTCTGAAGGGATTTAACCATGAGGCTGAGAAGTTCTTAAAAAAAGAAGGAAGATGGACCAGGAGGCAATCCAAATTGGTGGCACAGTGGTTTAGTGGTTAGCACGGCTATCTCACAGTGCCAGGGATCCGGGTTCAATTCTACCCTCGGGCGACTGTGTGTGGAGTTTGCACATTCTCCCTGTGTCTGTGTGGGTTTCCTCTGGATGCTCCCACAGCCCAAAGATGTGTAGGTTAGGTGGATTGGCCATTGGAAATACAGGTTATACAGATAGGGCTTAGGGGTAGGTCTGGGTGGGATGCTGTTCGGAGGGTCAATGTAAAATTGATAGTCTGAATGGCCTGCTTCCACACTGTAGAGATTCTATGATTCTGAGTTGAACACAATGGTGTAAGGTGAATGGGAGGACTGGTTTAGGCCAGCAGAGTTTCGATGTACAAGTTTACATAAAATGGAGAACAGGAAGCCAGCCAGAAAAGTATTTGAATAGTTATGTGGAGGTAGTGAATGCCTGGCTGAGGGTTTCGTTAGTAGATTAATTAAAATGTTCTCCAGGCATTTATGGGCAATATTTTTATATAAAGTCCACTCTTCAAACTGCCATTTTAATGCAGAATGTACATGACAACCACACAAATTCATGTTCTCTTCATGGACTTTAACACCTCTCTCAAAATTTCTTTTGTGTTTGTTATGGATAGAAATATTCTGAGCTTCCTGATGTATGAATGAGTCATGCATTTTGAAGTTTATCAAGCTACTCAGTTAAAGAATAAAAATGAAACATTTTGCTGCCTTTCTAAAAAAACTTCAGAAAATTAAGCTTACAGTGTAAATTTAGAGCTGACATTTGCACATGAGGTTACCTAGGGAGAGCGAAGTTGCAGCTACATGAATCCACAATGTTGCAATATTAAGGTGTGGTACCTGTCTCCAAATCAAAATTCTGTTCTCTTCTGGCCTTGCTGTAACAAATCATTCTGCTCCAAAGTTGTTTCCATTTTTATGGCATTCTCTTTATTTAACACTTGAGTGTGGTTCCTGCTTTCAGATGCCTACTAGTAAGTAACAAAATAAATGTTAGTTAGATTCTGCTCATCCGCAGTCCGTCCACAAATACTTTTCGATGTGGTTAATAAAACCTAGAACTGCAAGTATTGAAGTACCTTCAGTTTTGCCCTGTCTTCCCATTTCAGGGTGTTGTAACTAATTGTAAAGGCCCTACTGTCACCCAGATTTGATTCTGAGATCTGGGTGTGTGAGCCTATCCAACTAGGTGGAGGGGCAGCTAGTGTTGAAGAAGCGTGGAGGTTGCAGAGAGACTTGGACTGGCTAGGAGAGTGGGCAAAGAAGTGTCAGATGGAATGCAGTGTGGTTAAGCAAGAAGTGATGCACCTTCTGGTGGGAAGAATAGAGGCATGGATTATTTTCTAAACTGGGAAAGGTTTATGAAATCTGAAGCACAGAGGGACTTAGGAGTTCCACTTCAGGATTCTCTTAAGGTTAACATGCAAATTCATTTTGCAGTTAGGAAGGTAAGTGTAATGTTAGCATTCGTTTCAAGATGACTAGAATACAAGAGCAGAAATGTACTGCCAAGGCTGTATAAGGCTCTAATCAGATTGCATTTGGAATATTGTGAGCAGTTTTGTATCCTGCATCCAAAGAAGGATGTGTTGGCATCGGAGGATGTCCAAAAGAGGTTTACAAGAATGGTCCCAGGATGAAGAGTTTGTAGTACAAGAAGCAATTAAGGTTTCTGGGTTTGTATTCAATGGAGTTTAGAAAGGTGGAAGGGGAATTTAATTGAAACTTAAAATACTGAGAGGCCTGTGTCGATTGGACATGGTGAAAATGTTTCCACTAGTAGAAGGGATTTTGATCTGAGGGCACATCTTCAGACTGAAGGGGTGACTCTTTAAAACTAAGTTTTAAAGTCATTGAGTGTATTTAAATCAAAGGTTCTTCATGAGGGAGGAGATCTAGGATTATGGGGTGAGAACAGTTAAGAAACATGTCAACCATGATTAAATGGTTGAGCAGACTTGATGGACCAAATGACCTAATTCTGGTCTTATCTTGTGGTTTTCTGGTCTAATCCT
The DNA here is from genome assembly GCF_004010195.1 of Chiloscyllium plagiosum. Classification (NCBI taxonomy): domain Eukaryota; kingdom Metazoa; phylum Chordata; class Chondrichthyes; order Orectolobiformes; family Hemiscylliidae; genus Chiloscyllium; species Chiloscyllium plagiosum. The sequence continues at coordinate 50,469,905 of NC_057721.1, forward strand.
ACTGGAATCAATGAGTTAAAACTTGATTTAGTAGGACCTCTAGAACAAAGTCTGTCACGACCTTCATGATCTGTACTCGATTTGCATTTTGTCCTTTATATATAAAGCTCTGAACTCTGCAGATTTTTAAATGTAGATCAGAGTATTTCTGTGGTTTTCTAATTAATCCACTGGTTACATTACAGTTAGCATACCAATTGATGGTAAGTTTGTGAGCAATTTATTGGTCTGTAAAGTCTTTTGAAACTGTCAAAGGTTGTCACACTGTGTGCTGTCTCTTAGCAGCAATCCTGAAATATAAAACTGCACCAAGCATTTATTGTGGATAATTGTTAACTAGCTCAAGATGGAGTAAAACTGTATTACAGCAAGGGTGGCCCAAAGCCAAACTATGTTGGTTGTGCAAAAACAAATTGTTGCATTCCGATCACACTTAAGTTTCATGTGAAACTCAATAGTTTTTGTTAACCCTTTAAGGGCAATGAACTAATAATACTTCTTGGTTTCATGAAACTGTTGTGTTCTCTTTTTTAAAACCCATCTATACTGTTTACCCAATGCATCATAATTATCTGACAAACTTTTTGCTGTTCCCTAATCTTGACAGCAGTGGCTTAAGGCATGGTGCATGTTGCACTTAAATGCCTTATACCAATTCAAGGAATGATGCAACCAAACTCATCAATTCAGGTTTTCTTACTTTGATTCTTACTTGCCCCCACCAACCCTGTCCAACTAGAATTGGGTGTTGAGTATTCAAAATAGTGGTAGGAGTCTCATTACACACAAAATCAGCAGGTCTGGCACTATCTGTGGAACAGAGTTAACAATTCAAGTCCACTGACCTTCTTCATAACCCAGGATTCAGGATTCTTCTTTCTGGGTTGGTTAAGCAGGGGATTATCCTTGCAACTGCAAGTGGGGCCAAGGGATTAAAATGATCCAAAGTACACTACATCACTGCTCCGGTCATGAATGCGTACCTTGAATTAATATTGGGGTTCTAAACTAATTGCTCCATTCTGCTTCACCATTCTTGTTTTGGCTTCTAATATTAGTTTATAAAGCATCTGTTAACTTATGATATGACTTCTTGGGTCATACACCACAGCCATTGTACTATGAGTGCTACTTTATATGTTAACTTGTATCATATATCACAAAGACTGTTCTGATGAGACAGATTAGATTAGATTAGATTCCCTACAGTGTGAAAACAGGCCCTTCGGCTCAACAAGTCCACATTGACCCTCCAAAGAGTAACCCACCTAGACCCATTTCCCTCTGACTAATGCACCTAACACAATGGGCAATTTAGCATGGCCAATTCACCTGCCCTGCACACCTTTGGACTTGTGTGACACAAACATCAGTCGCCACAAACCAGGATGCCCTGTAGCGCTTGATGTAGTTGGGCATGGTGCTGAACATTGCGCAATCATCCCCACCACTGACCTTATGATGGAGGGGAGGTTACTGATGAAGAAGCTGAAGATGGTTGGGTCTAAAACACTATTCTGTGGAACTCCTACAGAGATATTCTGAAGCTGAGATCATTGTCCTTCAGCAACCACAAATCATCTTTCTTCATGCTAGGTACAACTCCATCTAGTAGAAAGTCTCTCCTCTTCCCCGCAACCCCACCAGTTCCATTCCAATTTTGTTAGAGTTTCTTGATGCCATACACACTGCTGCCAAAGGCACTCACTCTCCCCACCTCTGGAGATGTTGAAGTTTGATAATAATATCAGTAATTTATATTGCTGTAATATCATAGTCCTGCTCACTGTTGGATCCTGTGCTTACTAATATTACTGAAAACACATGCTGACTCCATTGTACTGAGCAGTTTACACCAGAATGCCAGATGTTAAACTTCTTAAGGGTAGACTGCCTGTTTGGATTGGTTCCTATGCAATTTGAAAAACAAACTTAATTTCTTATAAAGAGGAAAAACAATCATGGACTCAGTTTCAACGATGGTTTGTTTCAGATATTCTCAACTCTTTTTTTTCTAAAAATCACTACCTCCAATTTAAAAAGGTCTTCTTCCTCACCAATGACCTTTTTTTTATACAGTTATTTTTCTCATTATTGCAACATATAATCTTTGCTATGCTTGTGTAATTACTGACTGACACAGGAATAGTCCTGAAATGACTTGCTAAAGTTCAACCGTTACAAGTTCAGTTTTGAATATTTTGAAAAATCTAATTTGAATGCGCTTAGCACATTGAATATGCTAATTTGTACTAAAGCTCTTGAACTGTAATATTTTATTTAGCTCACTGATGAAAGAACAGTAGTAACTAAGCAGTGGTGTTGTGATTAACCTCCATACTCATTGGTACACAGAAGGTCCTTGGCTTTCTTTCATACATTTATATGCTGATTTCCCAGCAATGAATGGAAGGTTTATTTGTTTACACTTGATACTACTGAAACAGAATAAATAATCTAGAAGAGCTGGTGTCTAGGAGTGCCTGATTTAAGGCTACAAATAAATCAAGGTTCAGATAACACTGTCACCACAAGAAGTCAAAGCGTTAGCATTGATCAAATGTTTTCTGAGCTTTGAAATTTGTTTGTCTTGTAATACTATACACCATATACACATATGAAAATTCAGAATTCAACTGCATATTGTATTTTGCAAATTTTGATTGCATCATCTTTTTTGTGGGCTATTAATAACCCACAATTTATTGCCTTTAGTAAAACAAAACTAAGAATGAAATGAGATTTGATAAGATGCAGTAGTTAAAATGTCCTCATCCTGAATGGCTTCAGTGATACTGCGAGCCATAGAAGGCATCACTGATGGTCTCTCTTTTTTTGAAATTCATGACACAATCCACTCTTCCAATGTGGTCTCTACCACCACCACTATCCCATTGACTGACTGCTGCTGGGAATATCTATTAGCTGCCACTTTGAACAGTAAATGAGAAAGATGTTTGTGAGTAAGTATGGCACGATGTGTTTGAGTGATGGGCATGCATGCCAGAATTGAATTGCAATGTGTACACACTGAGATGAGGGTGTGCAGGTTATATAAAATGTGTGAAAATGAGGTAATGCATTTGAATGTGAAATTGATGTCATAGTTGATAGTAGGCAAATGAAGATGTTCTTGTAGCCAGAGCTATGCTAGTGGTGCAGTCAGTTGGATTTGGCATCTAAGGAAACTGACCTTAACTCTTTCAACACTAGGTGTTTATCCCAGAGGATCTCCATGGCCACCTACTCCCACTCCCTTTTTGATTACAATTGCAGAGGGTCTCCTGGCTCCCTGAGGGAAGAGAACCCTCTCTCCTTTTGTCCACCTCCTTGCCCTGAAACTTCAACGTGTCAGCCAACAACCTGGAGTCTTATTCTTTTTTGATCTATTGTGTCATTTTAGTTCCTTTCAGGTACTCTTCCAAAGTTGCTCAAACAATTTCATTCCATGATCTTTCCAAAGCACAACTTTGCATAAGTGGTACAGTCTGACAGTAGAAAGTGCATTTAGCTTTGACTGATAGCAGCCTTGTGGAAACTTAGGACCTTAAGCAGCTATACAGTCACTCAGCAGCATATTCAACATTAGGCTGAATACCATAATCATGGAAGTGAGTAGATAGCATGCAGCCTCTATTATTTAAACGCAAGGTGAATGATCACCCATGGCAATCCTTACTCTTGAAATCAATGGAACTTTGACTTCAGTAATGAAACAAAAACAAAAATTGCAGGAAAATCTCAGCAGGTCTAGCAGCATCTGTGGAGAGAAAACAGAGTTATCTTTTGGGTCCAGTGACCCTTCTTCAGGACATACTGATTCAGTGCTGAATCTAGTTCTGAAATTGATGTTCCTTGCCCTCAAAATCTGTGCTTGCCTGAAGCTTGCCTGCCCTTATCCTTGGGTCTTTACTGAAATATTTTGCCTCACTGGGTTGCTTTTTATTTATGGGATGTGAACATCCCATGCTGGGCCAGCATTTATTGCACATCACTAATTGCCCTTATGTAGATGGTGATGAATTGCTTTCTTGAAGTGCTGAAGTTTCGGGCGTTAGAGAATCATAGAATCCATACAGTGCAGATAGAGGCCATTGAGCCCATCAAGTCTGCACCGACCCTCTGACGAGCATCCCACCCTACCCCCATAACCTGGTGTTTACCATGGCCAACCCACCTATTCTGCATATCTTTGAACTGTGGGAGGAAACCAGTGCACCAGGTGGAAACCCACATAGACCGGGGTAGAACTCCACACAGTCACCCAAGGCTGAAATCGAACCTAGATTCCTGGTGCTGTGAGCCAGCAGTGCTACCTGTACTATAGGTAAAACCCACAATGCTATTAGGAAACAAGTTCCAGGATTTTGACCAAATTACAGCAATGGTATCTGGAATACAGGAGTACTTCCATGCCCTTGTTGCTCTAGGTGATAAAGCTCAAGTGTTGTTGAAGGAGCCTAGGTGATTTGCCATAGTGATTGTAAATAATACATTACTGCTGTTATCATGCATTATAGTGCACAGAGTGAATGTTGAAGATAATGGATAGAATGGCAATCAAATGGATGCTGTCATGCTGCTCGGTAGTTATTGGTGTTGTACTCTTCTTCACATCCTGACTTAAGTTTTGTGGATATGCACTATCTTTGAAAAGAGTACAAGTTTTCTTTACTACTGTTGGGATGTTGTCAGGGCCCGTGGCCTTTGCAGTATTCAGTGTCTTCAGCCATTTCATGATATTATGTGGAGTGAAACAAAATTGGCTGGACAGTGGTGTCTGTCGCTGTGGATCTGAGAGACTGAAATGAAGCACCCACTTAGCACTTCTGGCTGAAGATGGATGTAAATACTTCACCTTGTGAAGTTATGCTTGCCACTCCCATTGTTGAGCTGGAGAGATTTATGGAACTGTCTTCTCTTGTAATTTATCCACCATTATTTAAGAATGAAGGTAGCAGGCCTACAGAGCTTTGAAATTATCTGGTGATTGTGGAATCAACTTAGCTCCACCTGTTGTGTGATACGTCCAATGTAAACATGCGAATGGTCTGTGTGGCAGCTTCACCAGGTTGACCCCTCACCTTTTTTAGGTATGCTTTGTGAACCTTCAACAAGCACCCTGCACTCCTCATTGCATCAGGGTTAATTTTCCAGCTTGATGGTAATGGTAGAGTAGGGTAAGTGCCATGCCATGAGGATTCAGATTGTGCTTGAGTACAAGTCTGTTGCTGTGGATGAGCTGCAGTGCCTTTATGGATGCCTGGTTTTGGTCTACTAGATCTGTTCAAAGTATATCCCACTTAGCAGAATTGTGTCACACAACAGGATGGTAGGCATCCTCAGTGTGAAGACAAGGCTTGAACTTGATCTTTACAAAGACTGTGTGTACATTTGCAACGAGTAGTTTAGTGAGGATAAGGGGAAATAGGTTTTTCTCTTTTTGATTCACACCATTTCCCACTTCCCTGCAGAGCCAGTCAAGCAGTTGGACTCCATTAGTATTGATGCTACCGAGCAACACTTGGTGGTGAACGTGGCCATCCAGAATACATTATAGGCCCTTGTCATCTTCTGTGCTGCTTCCAATTGGAGTTACATATGAAGGTGTACTGATTTGCCAGCTGAGGTGGAAGAGGCAAGTGCAGGTTGAGTGGAGGTGATAGTCAGCAGCAAGCTTCCGTGTCCATTCTTCTCCTGATGCCATGAGACTTCATGGGGTCCAGAGTCAATGTTTTGGACTCCGAAGGCAACTTCCTCCTGACTGTATGCAACCATGCTGCCAGTCTTGTTGGTAGGACAGGTCGCACCTAGAAACTATGATGGTGGTATCTGGGATATTTATCTGTAAGGTATGACTTTGTGAGTGTAGCTGATGGGTTGTTGCTTTACTAGTCTATGCTGCAGTTTTCTGTTTTAGTAAAAGTCTCAAGATAGTAGTAAGAAATACTTTGCAGGGTTGGCATAGCCATTGTCATTTCCCAGTGCCTAGGTCAATATTGAGTGGTTTGTTACAATTGACTGGCTTGCTAGGCCATTTGAGAGAGCATTTAAGTATCTAACCTGTTACTGTGGGTCTGAAGTCATGTAGACCAGACCAGGCAAACAGGCTTCAACAGTTAAACTTGACTGTTCTAGTGGTGAAGTTTTGTTCCTCTTTAATTGAATGTCTTGGAAAGGGTGGACGCTAGGAAATTGTTTCCGTTAGGCGAGGAGACTAGGATCCGTGGACACAGCCTTAGAATTAGAGGGGGTAAATTCAGAACAGAAATGCGGAGACTTTTCTTCAGCCAGAGAGTGGTGGGCCTGTGGAATTCATTGCTGCAGAGTGCAGTGGATGCCGGGACGCTAAATGTCTTCAATGCAGAGATTGATAAATTCTTGATGTCACAAGGAATTAAGGGCTCCGGGGAGAATGCGGGTAAGTGGAGTTGAAATGCCCATCAGCCATGATTGAATGGCGGAGTGGCTGAATGGCCTTACTTCCGCTCCTATGTCTTATGGTCTTCTTAATTTAAAAAAAAAGTTCATTCATGGGATGAAGACATCACTGGCTAGGCCAGCATTCATTGCCCATTTCTAATTGCCCAGAGGGCAGTTAAGAGTCAACCACATTGCCATGGGCCTGGTGTCCCATGTCGGCCAGACCTGGTAAGGATGGCAGTCTCCTTTTGTAAAGGACTTTTTTTTACCTTTACCAAGTAGCATTTTTCTTTGGGGGAAAGGTGCTCAGCAAATATCCAGAAGTAGACAGTAGTTGATTTTCTACTTTTGTCCTTTATTTATATGTTTTATGTTGATAGAACCCTGATGAAATCTGGGGCGAATATCACCTGACCAAGACCTGACCTGTATTTGTGCTGAAATTTCTGTTCGTGACGAAGTGGAACTTGAAGTACCTTTCACCAGCCACTTTGAATAATACTTTTTAAAATACACAAGGTTCGATTTGGTTTTGTATGCATCCGTGAATTTGTCCTTTGTTTCAAAGCTTGCAATTTTGCATTCAATAAGTTAAGCTTTAAAGTGAAAACAACTTCCACATAGAATGCATTCTGCAGCAAAATCAGGCACATTTCTTTTGTAGAATTCCAGTATTCAACCCTTGACTCTGGGTCTGACTCTAGTTGACTGTTTATTGAGTGATTATAGTGTGTTGCAAGTGTAGCATCTGGAATGGAAGTCAAAGGGCAATTTATAAGTGATTAATTAAACTGCCTTGTAAGTGCATGGCCTGGATTTCATGCAGAATTTGTAAAACCCAACCATCACCCATTTTTGTCTTTCAAAATGTACACCTGACCCAAGTGTATCATTGCCAAGGACTACTAGTGTCCTTTTTATGTAGAGGTCAGGTTCACAATGTATTTTGAGACTTTGATAGAGTATGACATGGCACAGGGCTGGTTAAAAGGCACACCTCTGTTCTCCAATACAATCCAGCTCCCAATACCATATAACAAAGTCAACTTCATTTCATTCCAGAATTTACACCGATTCCCTGGCATTCATCTAGTAGCAGGTGTCAGTCAGACAAGTAGTTTCTGGGATGGGACCTGGTCAATTTAAATTTGTATGCAGTTTTAAGCATTGTAATATGTTTTTCTGTATTTAGTGATGCATCAATTATTTCAGCAAGGAATGCAATATTGCACACATATTTCAACTATTAGATGGAATTTATGTTTGGGTGAACAATGTCCAAGCGAACTTCACTCTGCCTTTAACATTTGATTTCTGTGGGAAGCCATCGTTCACACAAGTCATTTTGTTTAATCATGCTTTTTAGGAATGCAACTACAACTTTAACTGAAGACCTGCTGTATCTAATTTCTACCGCAGTAAGGACCCACTCGAGGTTTTCTTGGGACAGAGAGCAATGTTATAACCTAACCCCTATGAAAATAATAAGGATGTGATGTCAAACACCCACAATACATCCCGCATGCCCATATACACAGATGCACACATGAACACGTGCAGACACATCCCCAATTTGTACACGCCCCATGCGCTCAAACATCTTTTAAAATCCAACTCTAGTGCTGACCTCTAATTTTGGAAATGCATGGATGCATGCATTGCTTAAAGATCTTTAAAAATTAAAAAGTATTTTTGAAGTCATTTTTCTCCAGCTATATACTCCCATTTTAAGTTTTTTTTAATCAATTTATTTCAGAAATGTTACTGCTTTTACGTATGCACCTTAGCCGAAGCACAAACAGATTTTTTAAAATCCATATTGTTGCCGAACATGTTTTCTTGTGAGAGTGTTTTTTTTTCTCAGCTGGTTTCATTTCTGCAATCAAAGCTCTACTTTCTCTCTTCTGCCACATGCAGCTGAATTTCCATTCCTGAGTTAATTGTCTCCAAGGAGAAGGTGAGCACTGCAAATGCTGGAAATCAGAGTCTGGAAAAGCCAGTCAGGCAGCATCTGAGGGGCAGGAGAATCGACGTTTTGACCATAAGCCCAAGTTTAGTTATTGCAATTTTGTCAACAAACAAACATTCTCAGTATAGGTTTAAAAAAAAACAGCAGATGATGCTATTTTAAGTCAATGCTTTTAGTTTTTGATTAAACAATTTCAAGTCCATGAAATTTTAGATATTAAATTAGATGATGTAATTTGAAAACCAATAGTACATATTTTACATCATCATGACTATGTAACATCTGCTGCACTACACTGCATGTAGTTACTTTCTTATCTCTGATATGTTGGGTTTCTAAAGGATATCCTCACTATACCATAGTAACAGCACAACTAGCTTGTGGATGGTTGTCAAGTAATCCTGACAATTCAAAACTGGACAGCAAAGGCTGACCTGCCTAATGTTTCTTTTCATATGTAAGCAAATGAATGGATTTGTACATTTTTATATATGGGTTTTCTAATCAAAAAGCTGTTTACAATTACATTCCTACCCAAATATTTTACCAATAAAGAGTGCCCTTAAACTAGGATGGATTAGAGATGTATCTATATACTATTATCTCCATTTAATTGAATTTTAACATTACTATTCTTTTACCAAAAGTGATTATTAAATATGACCCCAAAGTTGGACCGGGCATATTTACTCCCTTACCAATTTCTTTGTGATATAGCAGTCTCTAGTTTTCAATCCAGCATTGTAACATTTCTAGAAAGTCAGCCTTCCTTGCACAATTCAAAAGTAACCGCTCCAAATATGTTTTAAAAATATTAATTATGTTTTGCTTCTGTAGAGGTTGCAAACACTCAGCTTCTGAGATTATCCAACAGTCATTCTTTCAAAGTGGAATCCATACAATTTGAAAATCAATGACACAATATTCCCTGAATTATCCCTGTAATAGGCATTTCTGAAATATCTGCCCAGTCACTTAATGAAACAGTTCTGACCTCTTACATCTGACTGGGTTCCTGTGCATCCACTCTCTATAGCATCTCTGATCTGCTGCTAGTGATCGATTGAAGACTTGGCAGATTCTGTATCCAGTCAGGGAGCAAAACTCCATTACCCAGTTATAAGATAGTGTTGTTTTTGAGGCACACTAATGGGAGCATCACTTAGGGAGTTATTAACCAATGGGTGTATTGTTAATATCCTATTTCTGTACCATTTGCATGATTTTAATGTACTTCCCTTCCAACCAAAGTAGCTACCAATTTAATGTTTTAGTCTTCATCGAGCTATTCTGTTGACTATCTGTAACCTTTTCTTTCAGCATGCCTTGCATTGTTGGTGACGGTGCAGGAAACCCAACGTGTCACAATGCTTTTCTCATCCATTGCTCTAAGGTGTGATTATTCAACGTCCTCTCAGTCTCAGGATGTCGTTGTCACCTGGCGTTTCAAGTCATTTTGCAAAGACCCCATCATGGAGTACTATTCGTCATGTAAGTGTTACTATTGTTCTTTTGGCATTTCTACTGCCTCTGGACTTTGTGAAAGAATTGTTCAGTGACCCTTATATGTAATACTTTATTTTGTCAACTTAATATGATTCTATAGTGATTTTTTTAAAGCATTGAATAAGTTGTCAAAACTAGGTATGTCACATTTTATAATTCATTTTGTGACAGGTATTGAAACAAAGTCCTATTGCTGTATCATATACTAACTAATAAAGCAAACTAAAGACCCCATGTCAGGAAAATAGATTTAAGACCTTATTCCCCCTCTCTCATGTTGGCACTGTTTGCTTTGCATGGTACCAGTGACCTCTGATACCTTTTAAGTGACAATTCTTTTTGAGCCCAGGCAGTAAATTTCATTAATAAATACAAAGCACTCTGGATATTGGAAATCAGAAATAAAAATTGGAAATGCTGCAGGTCAGCAAGTCATGCTGTATCTGTGGACTTAAAACAAGGCTGGCATTTAACAAGTTGATGCTTTCCATCAGAACACTCATTGTTGAATTCTAAGATATTGTAACTGTCCAGTTTAAGAGCGGGAAGAGGTGGCACAAGCTCTAAAACATAAATGGCCTATTGATAGTCTTGTGATATGAGAGCATTATCATCCTCATTATTATATAGTTTGTGTTTACAATATGTTTTATTCAGGTCAAGTACCATTTTTTTTTGTATTCTTGCAAAATGACTATTGAAGAAACCTGCTCCTGCTTGAATAAGTGGGTCACTTGGTAACAATAAAAGCTGTCTGCTGTAATATATGGTAAACTGACCAACAGTACCATCTAATGTGAGAAAGTGGAATTACACCACAAAGATGTACAAACAGTACTCCTTAATTAGAAGCATGTCCTGTCTTCCGTTATTTCAGTACTTCATGCTGAAATAGTGCTTCTACTTATCACTGCAAGTAGACATAAATTTCAAAGGTTTGCATCTTTCTTGAAATTTTAAATTTTACTTTTTAGTAATAAGAATAAGATTGAGTATACAGCAATTCAGTTTGTCCTGCAGCTTGCTTTTCTGTGTTTACACATAAGACATTTAAGTTGCAGGCATTATTTCATAAATGTTGTGTTTTAACAAAAGGAGATATTGAAAATGGAAATGTAATATTTTGCTCTGAACATTGAATATAAGTAATTATCTGAGAGACATTGGATTAAGATTCTCTTTACTAACTCACTTGCAAGTGCTCTGTTCACTCTACCACATTTCCATTCATTCATTCATTCATAAAACTGTATTTTTGTTGTACATTTTACTTTTACAAGATAAACTAAATTAAGCATCCCTTCCTATGCTGCCAACCCATTATTGTTTCTTTATATCTTTCAATTCTTATCTGCTCCATGCTGCAAGCAGTGTTTAGACCTGTTTCTGTATAAAAGGCTACCCCAAATAAGTGTTAATATTGTAATCTACTTCAAATAATGCCACCTTGGCTCCATAACTCACTCGAAATTATGGAAAGATTATAAACTAATTAGCCCTTGGTAACCATCTCCCAGGCTTCAGGAAATCAAACAGTTTCCTCCACCAGCAAGTCCCTCCAGTGTGCTGCTTTTTATCACTTTGACATTTCCTTATATGCTACCTATTTCTATAATACCGTAGTACCAATTTCTAACTTTTACTAAGGATTACCATCTTGTACTAACGTATGGATTTATACATTTTAAATACATATTAGATAGGTGCGCAACCCCCTTTTAAAAACTTGCTATCAAAACAGCATGAATGAACATGTAGGAATTGGCAATAGTAAATGAAATCTTATGACCCACTTGCAAGAGATCAGTTTAATACCTTCTGTACTTTAATTAAGTACACGTATAATTTCTCACTTATTTAGATCATATAGGTCTAATATGTTTTACTACCATTGCTAACTTTAAAGACAAAGGGGCTAACACCTCTTAATTATGCAAGTTAGACTGGACAGACATTCTAATCCCATCAGGAGTAACAGCCAGCATTTAGCAAGTACTTAATCTACCTTCTGCTTCCCCAGGACAGATGTCACATAAACTTGTGTACAATAGATACAACTATGTAACAACATAGTGCTAAAATTTTAACGTATGTAAAAACTGCATAAAAGAGGCTACTGTAAAACTGTACTTTGGATTCCATCGCCGTCTTGAAATGCACCACTGCAGATGCCAAATAAAGAGGATATTTTCACCACTCAGCGATCTCAGTCACTTTGAACACAATCCTACATATCTCTGATCTACAATAATTCTAAAACTTAACAGACTCTATTAACAATTTGACATAATTGAAAACAGTCCTTGCTGAATCAGAAAGTTCAGATTTCACTCTGGGATTTTGACATGTGGTTCAGACTCCTATTCAGTTACAATAATTAAAGGAGTTCTTCATTGTTGAGATGCCATACCTCAATGAAACGCAGCTTCTTCCAGTCATTTAGATCGATATTTAAAGTTGGGTGATATTATCTGAGGATAGGTGGAGGATTCTCATCAACATTTCTCATTAAACATAACAAATGCTATTTTGTGGTGTTACTAATCTTATGATTTGGTTTGTGTAAAACAATTGCTATGGGAGACTATATAATGAATACATTTAGGGACATTTTTGTATATTAACGGGATGCTATATAAATGCAAGCTGTTTGTCCATTTTTATCAAAAAAGAATAAATTAGTGAAGTCTTATGCTCACTTGAGAGTTTTAAGAGCTCCACTGCAGGTTCCTGATATGACCTACAGTCTTGTTATCAGTTTAAAATTTTTAAAGTAATATATTTTGGCAATATATTTTCCTTTTCCACTTTTTTATTTTGGAAATCATATTTACTTTAAAAGGATGGCCAGGTGGGATGATTATGTTGCAAAATCAGGGTTGGAGAAATATATAGAAATATAATTAAACTGAAAAGAGTCATGAACGTGTGCATTGCAATGAAATAGATTTTTGGAAATTTTATATTTTAAATTCACTGGAGCAAAATATTATGCGAGCTGGTAGACCCTGAAACTCAAAAGTTTACATAACTCAAACAGGAGAAAGAACAGTGTGTGAACTTTTGTGACGTCCGATATGTGGACAAAATAAAAACACAGAATCATTTCCAATGGATTTGCACAGAGGGAGTGTAGACTAAGTGTAGTCTTCAGGGGAAAGGCACCTCGGGATGTTTCATTCCATAAAGGCACTATATCAATTCAAGTTGTTGCACTTGATACAATTTGGGATTAGAGGGCTGGAGGATAACTGGATGTGGCTGCACTGATCTAATCAGTGCCCATTTTAATTCTTAGCATAATCGTAGAAAAATACAGGAACAGGAGATTTCTGGTATTCGTAAAAGCACTGCTCAGCAACCTTGGACTAGATTTTAAAATAAATGTCGCGCGGGCCTTTTTTTTATTAATTATCTGCTCTCAAAGTAGAAATATGTCTGAGTGCCTTAATGACTCATGATTCAAGTTTCCAATTCCTGTTGGGCATACTCCCACAGATTTTGTCACGCAATCTCCCAGTGCCAACCATCTCATCTCTACTCTTGGCCCATGCCTAACCCCATGGTGCAATAACTTTCTGTGAAAATTAGAAAGTGACTTTGATGTCACTACATGATTTAGATGATTTGTTTTTGTAACCAGTGAACAAAACTGTTCAACAGCTTTTTGTTTTTAAGGACAATTAGTTATTGTTCTTGTTATTTTTTCTCACGGGTTGTTCTCAGCCATGTACTGAAAATAGGTCTTTAATTCCTGGAAACTTTAGGATGAGAGTTGGCAAACCTGTCTTCCATTATAACTTGCTGTCATTTGAGGTACAGACATTTTATTTTACATTTGCTGATGTAAAATATAAACACCAAGTGGAGTAAGATAAATGTGAAAGGCTTGCGAAGGGGATTTATGATATGCAATGATGCAACAACAGCTTTTTCTAAAAAAAAAGGAACCTAAAGAAACTGCAGCTTGATAAACTTGTTTTTAACAACTGTATTTGAGATATTGCTTATTTCAGTCAGTTCAAGACAACTGGGCAACTAGCTAGTTGTTGGTTGGGCATGCATTCAAAGCTGAAGTAAACGTGATAGTCACATGGAATCGCAAGGAGAGTGTAAAGAACTGAAAGTGCAAGCCTTTTCCTAAAGGTGCCATCTTAACATTTGAATCAGTGTGTTAAGTAAGTATATTTAGCAGTTCCTCAAACGTGATCAAAAAACTAGACCTAGTAATTATTTTGGTGACCTTTGCTCTATCTGCACAAAGATCAGCAGTATTTTCGATGTGCAATACGCAACAAGAGATTTTCCAGCGAAGCAGGAAGATTTAAGTGGGACCAAAAGGGCGAATTATAAAAACAAAATTTTAATGGTGTTTAAAAATATACTGTGGATAATTGGATCCTGAGGAATAGCAAAATTAAACTATATTTGAAAACATTGAAACGTAGAAAATAGGAGCAGGAATAAGCCCATTCAGCATGATCATGTGTATTGCTCATGTGCAGATAGAGTGTAAGGGTCACCAGTATAATTACCAGAACTGGCTTTTGATCACGTTTCAGGATCTGCTAAATATGCTTGCTTAACAACATTGATTCACATAGTAAAACAGCACTGTAAGGGAAAGCCTTGCACTTTCAGTTCTCACTTGTTTGTTCATTGCTTTACCCTTGTGATCCCCTTGTCTCTAGGGAGGGCTTATGCCCTGAAGAAGGGCTTATGCCCGAAACGTCGATTCTCCTGTTCCCTGGATGCTGCCTGACCTGCTGCGCTTTTCCAGCAACACATTTTCAGCTCAGCATCCCCTTGTCTCTATGCAATATTCCTAACTCTGCCGTACTCCATGACATATTTGTCTCTAGAAATCTGTTCTTTTCTTGAATGTATTTAGTAACTTAACATCCACAGCCTCATGTGGTCATTTAATTCCACAAGTTCTGATTAAGATATTTCTCCTCATCTCAGTCTAAAATGGTTTACTGTATATCCTGAGACTGTGACCCTTTGCTCTGGCCCCCCAGCCAGGGAAAATATCATCCCTGCATTCAGTGTGTTCAGCCCTGTTAGAATTTTAGATGTTTCAATGAGTTCCACTCTGATTCTAAACATCAGCAATTTAGGCCCAATCTACTCCATATCTTCCCTCTCCCGTAAGTCTAACCTGCCATCCAGGTGTCCATTTAGAAAACTTTCCCTACACTCTTTTTATTGCAATTATATCCTTTCTTGGGTAAAGGGCTCAAAACTATATGCACTATTTCAGATGTAGTCTCATCAGGGCCTGGCACAGCTGCAGTAGGAATTTCTTGCTCCTGTACTCGAAGCCTCTTGTTATAAAGGCCAATATATCATTTTCCTTCCTCAGTACTTGCTGCACCTTCATGCTTGCTATCCGTGACCTAGTGTCTAGCACCCAGGTCTCATTGTACATCAACATTTCTCAATCTTATCACTGTTTAGATAATACTCACCATACAAAGAAACCAGAAATTATCCACGTGATGAGAAGAACTCTAAATGATTTAATTTGTGCAGACTGCAAGTCATAAAAGAATCTGCCGTGAGAGTAATAAAGTTAGAAATTAAAAGGCAGGTTGTTGATGAGATCAAAGCAATATTTAGTTGTGCATGAAATTGGTGTGAACTATCTAAGGAATAAGGTTAATTGATTCTTTTTAATAGGATGTTAGAAATACTTCAGGGATTAAAAATTTGCAGATGTAAATAAGAAATTGTAATTGTATTTTAATTACATTTACTAGGTAAGTTACAGAATTTGTCAAGCTAGTTTAGAAATCTGTTTATGTACACAAAGTCAGTGAAGCAAAACCTATGAAGAAATTTAAAGATATAAGGGGCTGGGACAGTGATCAGTGAATCATTTGAGAGGAATTAGAAAATTATTTGAAAGTGGTGGGGAGCATGGAGGATATTTTGATTTCGTTTTGGATGTCAAGCGAGTTGGCATATACATGTGATATACTAAATGGCTGCTCCTCCAATTACTGTAGTTCTGTGGTCTATAAAACAGTTGGAATATGCCTTAAATGAATTTACATAGTCCAGTGTTTGCTGAGGCTTGTGCAACCATTTAACCATTAACTTTAGGTGAGGTGAAAAAAAGAAATAGGTGATTATCTTTATAAATGTTACTTTTCTCTTCCAGCATACATTGCTATGTTGAGTATGGGCCAAGATCCTACCAACGATTGCCAGGACGACCAACGCACTGTGCGAATCGTTATTCAGAAACGGGGACAGAATGAGCCAATTCTTGGGCATGAATATAGACAACGGAAGATTACTATTCAGAACAGTAAGCCACATATTGAGAATAACTGTACTTCAATCAGTGGGAGGGCAAGCTATACCAATCATTGTAATGTATTTGTTTACATTTTCACGTAACATTTTCATGACTTTCTTAACTGGCTAAAGTTTCACCTATGTTGTACTCTCATGAGAGACTGATTTACTGAGCATAGCTAAGACCTTGCCAGTTTGAACAGTTGTTAAATTCTTGGCCTCTTTGGGATATTCTGATGCATGTTTATATTCATAGCAATCAGGGAGTCCTTATTAAAGAAAAGGTTCCTTGGTATGTGGAAGTGTGTCATCTATTAATAAGAGAAAAGATATTCAGTGTAGTCCCACTTTACTGAAAATTACTGCCTAATTGATGCCATAAGATGAGACAATTGATTCTGCAATAACGCGGTAGTTGTGTTCTCGTGCAACCCAGTGTTATAAGAAAATCGTGTAATAGCAGCACCATTTAAACTAATGGGGCCAAATCGCATTATAACCAATGCACACTTTAAAAGTTCACACAGTAGAAACAGTGTCCCCAATTTGTCAATTGTGTTGTAGCGAGTTTACATTAATGAAATGCATGTTATAGCAGAATGACCTGTACTAGATTTAAATCTTGGATCTACTATAATTCAAAACCTCTCACTGTTGCAGGAACCTATAATTCTTTTTAAAAAGAAAATCTGTCATTGCCTGAAGTCTTCAATCTCAGTAGCGAACAATCAAATATAATTCCTTTAAATATTATTGATAAAAGCACTATCTAAGCATTAAAACAGCATTGTAGGCACAAGACTGTGAGCAATACTGATGGAAGCCCACCAGTTGTTTTAATACAAACTAACAAATGAAAATTATGGAAAATGTTTACATGACAATACTTTCAGAATTTGTTTTGGAAAATCAGCAGAGGTTTGGGGAAAGGATTTCAAGAATTTTAAATCCTGACTGTCCGGAGTCGGGCTGTGAAGGACTCAACCTTTATTAAAAAATACCCATGGAAAGAAACTTAAATATAATCTGATCTCAACATGCCTGATATACCTTTCATGTTTTGTCCCTCCTATTCTATTCTTTGCTGAACTTTATTTTGTTATTCATTCATAGAATGTGGGCTTTGCTGTCTGGATCAGCATGGTTGCCAATCTCTAATTTCCCTTGACAAAGTGACCATCTTGGACTGCTGCAGTCCTGGGTATAGGTACAATTAATGTTGTTAGGAAGATAGTTCTGGCAGTTGATCCTACAAAAGTGAGGCAGTGGTGATATACATTCAAGTCAGGATGGTAAGTAGCTTGGAGGGAAATTTTGGGAAGTGGTGTTTCCATGTATATGTTACCCTTGGCCTTCGATTATAGAATTGGTGGTGGGTTTCAAAGGTGCTGTCTAAAGATCTTCGGTGAATTTCTGCAGTGTGTCTTATAGATGGCAAACACTGCTGCTGCTGCACATTGGAGACGGAGCGAATGTTTGTTTGTGAATTGCAACTATCACAATTAAGTGGGCTGCTTTGTCCTGGATGGTATCAAGCTTCTTGATAGTTGTTGTAGCTTCACCCGTCTAGACAAGGGGGGAATATTCCATCACACTCTTGATTTGTGCCTTGTGGGTGATGGACAGGCTTTGGGAAGTCAGGAGGTGAGTTACTCCCTGCAACACTCCTAGCCTTTGACTTGCTCTTGTAGCCACTGTATTTGTATGGCCAGCCCAGGTCAGTTGCTGGTCAGTGTTAACCCCAGGATGATGTTAATGGGGATTCAGTAATCGTAACGCTACTAAATATCATGGAATCATGGATTTTCTTTTGTTGAAGATGGTCATTGCCTGACACTTGTGGCATGAATGTTATTTGTCACTTGTCAGCCCAAGCCTAGACGTTGTCCAGGTCTTGCTTCATTTGGACATGGACTGCTTCCATAGATGAGTTGTGAATGGTGTTTAACTTGTGTCCCAAAATTACCTAAAGCTGTTTTATAAAATGTCATGACTCTTGCATTGAGTACCATTCATTGCATTCCCATTGTCATCTTCTTTCTATGTCATCCACCCCTTGGTATTCCCATCAATATTTTATGTCATTCTGATGTGATGATCATAATAGGCTGCACCAGAAAAGGTTGAGCTCTGGATTTCTTTTTACCACCTGTGTAGCCATTGAGAGTTTCATAACAAACTTAGCAGATTTGCCGGTCTGTGATCTGGAGAAAAGTGATAACCATTGTCCATTTTACTCAAATGTGGATGAGACATCAATATACATCTGCTTTAGGATGCTGAGTGGAACTTTGTGGACAAACCAAGTTCAAACACTACATTGGCAGCAATGCAAAATTACTGCAGCATCATTACAGATCCAGAATGAAATTAAGTGCTTTTTTTTTGTATCATTTCATTTCCTGAAAATTGCTTTGAATTAGCCATTAGTTAATACTGATTTGAAAATCTAGATCAATTTTGTGTAATGCACTCTACGTGTATTTATTTTGTAGGGGCTGACCTGTGGATTAGTGAAGTGATGTGGTGGGACCATGGTGTTTACTTCTGTACAGTTGAGGCACCAGGAGATACAACAGGAGATTCAGACAAAGAAGTTCGCCTTATTGTTTTACGTAAGTTTTTTTAAAACTTGTTTGCATGTTAAGCTTTTTCTAAATTACCCTTTTCTAGAACTAAATCATTTCACTGAAGTATATCTGCTACATAATGACTGTCATTTTTAATCACTGATTTGCTCATCTTTTCTTGATAGTTGCAATTATGGGTATGAAATGACACCATTATCAATCTATAATCAGTAACTTACATCAATGCAGGCAGTCAAATGTCTAATATTTCTCTCAAACTACAACTATCTGCCTTCCTTTCAAAACTAACTCTTCAGCTGATAAAACAGTGGACCCTGGTTTATTTTTCTGTAAGAATAATGGTATTGCCTTTTTATTGGTGTAAATGGTATAGTAACCTTAGTAAGAGGCCAGTGAAGAAATGTGAATATCCAAATAGTTAATTAAAAGTGATTTTCATAACTTTATTTGCCTCATCTTGAAGTTACTGTTACTGCATTTCTATGGTAGAAATGAACTAAAACTGCAGGAGATATTTAGAACTAACAAGTGTGAGTCCCCTTTTAATACTATATAATAGCTGTTCACAACTGCCAGTCAAAAGCTATGGCATGGAAATTTAAATTTAAGAGTAGACCCTCCATCTTTTTGTATTGTGTATTGATGTAAGAGATTTTTAAAATGTAAACTTTAAAGAATTTTGCTTTTCCTTACCTTTTTTCTTTTTCTCTAGACAGTCTTTCTGATGTTTATATAGTTATCTGCAGCTGATTTGACATCAAATTTATCTCTCTCAACTCACACTCCTTCCATCTCCTTATGCTGTTTATTTAATTCTTAAATCTTCTTGGTTCAGATGATGTGTTTCTCTGCCTACTTTGTCAACTGTTTGCAGTTTCAACAACTTGGTGGGAGGAATTAATTAGAGTTGAAAGATGGTGGGCAAGTTGAAATAACAACCATCCTTCAATTCCATGCAATAGAAAAATCTAGGGCAACATTTTAAATAACATCAATACAGATGAATATCACAATTCTGGGAAACATGACTTTGGGCAGGGTTTTATGTGCACTGCTGGTCAGCTTACAGGCAGCTGGTCTGACCTTCAAGGGCTCTTTCCTACTTGACTTCAATTTTTGAGGCATGCAGAACAAGTTTAGGGTGGAGGAGAAGTCTAGCAGGGCACCCTACTCTCCCCTCAAAGGTAAATACAACAGACGCTTCCCTCAAGAATCTCTTCCTAACTGGGTAACCCTAACTTACCCCAAGGTCTGTCTCCCATGAACACACTCTCCCACATTCTGAGTCTCCATCAGGATCCCCACACCACACTCCTTAATTCCCTTGAGTTTCACTTCCCTTCTCTTCTGCCTACCTTGCAGCTGTCAGCAGATCTGAGAGGAATTTTTCTGTTTCTGTAATGAGAACATCTTCAGTGGAATGTCTTTGGAGCATTCTTATAACCATCTGTTAGCTTCCGAAACATGCATATGTTTGGAACGCTGTAATTTGTGAAAATATCAGTGAAGCATTCAGGCACAGTGACACATTTTATTTATAATATTCTGAATTTCTCTTTAGCACAATGCAGCAGTGCAGAGGATATTGATCATACTGACTGCATATCAATATGTAGAAATGTAGGTGATAGAGTGGGTGCCTAAGTTGACGATTTTCCAAACATGTGCTTGTGAATGTACATACACTGCATACAAACTCAATAAGAATGTTTTGATAAAGTGCATGTATAAAATGAAGGGATAGCTGTGTATTGAAAATACAACCCCTCACTTAACGTAACACGAGCACTTGTTAATGCATTAAGCCTAACACTGAGAGTCCTCCTTTTCAACAGATTCTCCGACAGCGCTATTAATTCCTGTTGTTTTTCCTTTTTGTTGCAGATTGGCTCACAGTGATATTGATTATCATGGGCATTTTGCTGTTGTTCATACTGATTACTATCTGTTGGTGCCAGTGTTGCCCACAAAGGTGCTGCTGTTATCTCCGATGTGTCTGCTGCCCAAAACGTTGTTGTTGCCCAGAGGAAGGTAAAGCCTTTTTTAAAAAATTAATTACCAGAGGAAGGTAAAGCCTTTTTTAAAAAATTAATTACCTCTCTTTCCAGGCCTTCCCTAAATAAGTAGCTAACTATGTCGAAGAATTTGCAACATCAATCCATAGAAACAATGCTAGTACCAAACTCAAGTATTGCTGAAGAAAATACACAGGGCACTGTTCTTTGCAGGTAAAAAGAACATGTACATGCACTGCGCCTGTTTTAACTCAGCCAGACATGTGAATGCCATTCACTGGTTCAGTTCAGTCAACCTGCTTACAAGGCCAGACAGTTTACTATCACTTATCATTAACTTAAGCATTTTCCATGGCAACACCTCTACCAATCAGAGTGACTTGCTACCCAATCAGGATTCTCCTCTCTCTGTATAAATGTTAGTTTTGCCCTTGAACTGGTGTTCATCTTGAATTGGTTTCCTTGTGAATTTTACTGCTGAATATAAGATGGAAAGCTTTGCCAAAATGCTTCTTTTTACCCAACCAAGCTGTGATCAATCCAATAAATAATTGGCTCGTGTCATGCAATAGTCAGTAGTGGTACATTTCTAAAAATGGAGAGTTTGAGTTTAGTTTCTTTGTCCATTAGACACAGTCATCATTGAGAAGGCTGGTAATTATTTCCTATTTCTCCATGCTTTTACACAACTCTGTGGCTTGCAATTGACTATGATAGCTACTCCTTGAAATATTCAGCTGATTAACTCAGCTGCTACCCCACAGATGCTACCTGATTTGCTGAATGCTGCAGCGTTTTCTGTTTTCCAAATAGCCAGCATCTTCATGCTTTGCTTTTACAGTTTAACATAATCTTTTGCTTCTAAATGAAATACTAGCAACTGTTTAATATTAATATATTTATTAGTAACTTTATATTTCCGGAAGTTTTGCCAATGAATGTTTTTGCATAAAATACTTACCTAGGACACATTTTTGTTTCAAATTTAGCTCTTCTAAGACATGAACTTGTTAAACAGGCAAAGCAGGGTATGTTACCATGGATGTTTAACAGGCCCATGTATGGAGAGGATGGAAGGAATTCTCAGCTAAACTCAACCTACATGAATGGACTGACACAAAGAGGTATGTAGTCTCTAGTATTCATGTGCTAATGTATACTTGAACTGAAAATCCATGATAACTGAGAAGGCAACAAAAATGAGTTGGGATTCTATGCTAGTATTTTCTTTTCACCACTATGCATCAGTAATCTCAAGCTGATGAAGCACTGAAGAAAACTTTATGATGATATTACGTTTTGATTGTGTTTTGTTGTCCTACACCAAGTACTAGTCATGTAGAATCTTAAAGTTCATTTCAATTTTGCAAGAACTAGACGCAGCTTTATGGAAAAGCTGTACTTAAAGAAAAACAAAGCTGTATTCATGTTTACTCACTCACATATGGGCTCCATTTCTACTTCTAACCATCGGTTTTTAAAATAAAACATTATTGCTATTTCTAAAACTTGCCTGTTCGTGCAGCCAACTGGATAATTGAACATTGTTAACCATCCCACTGTAAAACTTCATCCAAAAAATGCAACGTCTCCGAACAAATTCAAACTCTCTTTAACTGGGACGATTAGAGGTCTATTTAACAGATATACATCGGACTATTTCGCACAGAAACAGGCTATTTAGCCCAATCAGACCAAACCTGTATTTATGCTCCACTTGAACCTCTTCCCATTTTTTTTCTCATTTAAATATTTCATTGGAATTATCTATTCCCTTCACCATATTTTTGCCTGGTTTCCCTTTAAATGCATATAAACTACTCAATTCAGATCATAGAAGTAGGAGCAGGACGAGGCCATTTGGTCCATCAAGTCTGATCTTCCATTCAATACAATCATGACTGATCTGATTGTGGTCTTAACTTCACTTTACTGCCTCCACCCCCCTGAATCCTTGACTCCTTTGTCAATCAAAATTTTGTTCTAACTTGGCCTCAAATATATTCAGTTTCCAGCATCCATTATTATCTGTGGAAAAGAATTTCAAAGGCCAATAAACCATCTAGAGAAGAAATTCCTCATCACCTTAAGTGGGAAATCTCTTGTCTTAATATAGTCCTGAGTTCTCTGTTAACAGGGTAGATGCAGAGAGGATGTTAAATCCATTCATAAAATAAACTACTCCTGAGTGACATGCACTCTGGGGCCTGCCTGCTTCCTTCCTTACAGATGGTCATCCATTCCTTCCCTGATCCCTTTGCTTTCGGCTGCAAGAGGATGACATCTGAAAACATCCTATCCTTATAATTTTCAGCCTCATGAATTCATTGCAGTGCCTCCATCTGATGCTCATCTCCAAAGCCTGGCAGTCAGGCTGATCAAACAGGCTGCACTTCCTGTAGAATTGGTCCAGGCTACTGGAGCCTCTAGTATTTCTCATGTACTCCAGGCTGTGTATCACATGGGTCTGAGCTTTGCTGCTGTATCCTTTAGGTCAAGTTTTTAAAAAAAAAGGCATTTGAGCCAAGTAGAAAATTTATTAAGTTTCTTAAAAGAAATGAGAATTCTTGCCTTTCCTCATGCAACTTTAAAGTAAACACATACAACTTAACCATTACTTATTAAGCAGCTCAAAGCTTTGATCTGATGCCACTTTTGCCAGCCTTTTCGAATTCCGACAGGGTTCCAATTTGAGGTTTAGTTGATGTTCTCATTGAGCTCGCTATGGGTCTACTGCCCTTCCCATTTCTTATGCTATCACCAGTTTGGAAGGTGCTATTGAAGGAATCTTGGTGCATTGTTATAATGCATCTTGTGGATGGTCCATACTGTTACAACTGTGCATCTGTGGTGGAAAGAATGAATTTTTGTGGATGAGGTGCCAAACAAGGAGACTATTTTGTTCTGGATGGTGTCAAGCTTCTTGAATATTGTTGGAGCTGTGCTCATTCAGGAAAGTGAAGTGTATTCTTTTACACCATTGACTATGTATTGTAGATAGTGGAAAGGCTTTGGAATGTCAGAAGGTGAGTTATAATTGACAAAGGGAGGCAATGGCCTTCTGGTATTGCTGCTAGACTGATAATCCAGAGACCCAGGTAATATTCTGGGGCTGAGAGGAATCAATATATGTGGAATCAAGAGTCTAATGGTGACCGTGAATCCATTGTCAGAAAAACCCATCTGGTTCAGTAATGCCCTTTAAGGAAGGAAACTAGCATCTTTGCCTGGTCTGACATACATGTGACTCCAGACCACTGCAATGTGGTTGACTCTTACTTGTCCTCTGCGCAGTTAGGGATGGGCAATAAATGCTGGCCCTGCCAGTGATGCTGTCTTCCAGTAAATTAACTTTTTTAAAAAAATCCAAACCCCCGATCTGTTCCTATAGCCACAGTATTTATTTGGCTGGTCCAGTTCAGTTTCTGATCAATGGTAACTTGCTGGTCATTGACTGTGGGAAATCCAATTCTAGATCCAACAGTAAAATATCCTTCTTGGGCTTTTTACATATTGGATTAGAAAGGAATCTGTGCAGATTGTAGGAACTCTGTTTCCTTATCCCCTGTACCTAGCTCTTCAATCCAAATAATTTCAGGGTTGTCAAAATCTCCATAATATTATTTAATTTTCTCAATTCCCAAATTTGTTTGCATATTTCTTACCCCACCTCTTTTCGACTATTGCATGGTCTGTAGATTACACTTAGTATACTAAGTACTTTCTTAAAAAAATTATCTCTATCTACATATGATTCTAGTTTTCACATTGATAACTGTAACCCTTTATCTACAACAATTCTGTTATGGTGAAGGTTTCTCCACCACCCTCTCTTCCCTTCCTTTGTTTGCTAAACATGTTGCATTCTACAGTGTTTAATTTCCAGTTTTCTTGGTACCATATCTCAATACTCTAAAAGCATGATTAGCCTCTAGCTCCCCTGGATTCTTTGTATGTTGCTACACTGCATTTTGTTATTTTTAATGGGATTTTTTTCTCACTTTATGTTCAGCCACCTTTTTAGATTTCCATTCATTTTGTAACTCTACTAAGTACACTTTTGTCAATATCATCTTTTACTTTATTCTCACACATTGAAGGTAGTTCAGAAGCTTGTATATGTAGTTTAATCTTTCTCTTTTGTTTCCATTGTGTAGATTTTTCCACGAAGAACAGTATACCATTGTCTGTGGTCCCTTACAGTGGTCACCCAAATTCTTCTGTTAAGATGCTGGACTATATAGAGAATGAGGTGAAAAACTTGAACAGTGTACAGCCTCTTCAAAATGGAATCCGTACAAGTGGTAGTGCACCTCCCAGTGTGCTTTCATCACTAAATGAAATTGGAGTTCGAGAAATAGATCGTCGTATCATCCACCTACCTCCAATAATGGAGGCAATCCATGACTCTAGTCTTCCGTCATCACAACGAACTAGCAACTCATCGCGGAGGAATAATCAACGAAGGGCTAGAAGTCATGAGGATATTTTGGATATGGGGCTTCCCAGAAGTCAAAGGTCTCAGGAAGGATCGAGGTCCAGTAGGAGCTCTCAAGACCGAAGAACTAATCGATCTCGAGGGAATAGCAGAGATGACTTTGAAGAGGGCCGGCAGAGAGGTCAGTTGCTCTCAAGAAGACAGCATTTTGAAGATTATAGTGATAATTCTGATTATGAGGACAGGTCAAGACACAGCAGCTCAAACCAGAGGCATGGCAGAAGAGGTTACGAGGAGAACAGACGACCACATCACCGAAGCAATCAAGATTATTCACCTGAAAGAAGAAATAGGCGCAGAGACCGAAGCTATTCTCCTCCACCTCGTGGAAGACGACAAGGATCATGGAGCTCCCTGGATGATTATGATAATCGCTCTCGATATAACAGGGTGCGATCGGATGATCGAATGGCAGACTGGTTGGATACCTTGAAGAAGCCATTTAAGTATCATGAGAAGCCCCCAAGCTACCATTCTGTAGATGGTGGTTCAGAGGAAAGCAGTGCAAGAAGATCCAATCATGGACGACAATCGGTAAGTTTTTAAATTATTTTGGTGTTGCAATATTGTAATTTATACTTCGATGTTTTTTCTTAAAATGAAAACCAGATTCATGTTCTAGTGTATTGTACATTTGAAAGTGATATTATGTTTCTTGGGTACAGTCTGGAGAACAGAAGTTAACACTTCTGAATCTTACCTAAAGTGTTCTGGATCTTGACTGGGCTATGTATAGGATCACCCCCTACAGTAAAATTATTTTGCACTTGTGTTGAGGTTCTTTTTAATATATCATTTAATTAATGAAATCAGTTAAACAAAAATATCAGCAACATCAAATTCCAGCCAGGCAGTAGTAGAAATCTTGCTACACAAAACAATGACAAATATACACCTGAGAGTTGTTATGTTATTGTTTGGAGATGTAAGATGATTTCCTTATTGTCAGTATTGCAATTTGAAGTTCTGTTCTATACTATGACTATTAATTTTGTGAAAATGAGGCTGCATGTAATGGTAGCTATAAGCATTAGTATTGCTCACAAAAAAGATGAAACTGAAGTCTAATGTTCTTTTATTGACAGGATCGGGGCAGTTCTCGTAGCGGCAGAAGTGTAGTGATCTGAAGAAATCTCCACTCATTGTACTCCATATCTGCAGGGTGGGTTGTAACATAGATGGCGACATTCCTTTTTAAGCAGAACTTTTCATCATGTACATTTGAGGATGGAACCAAAGGCCAATTTATATATGGTTTTAAGACATGTTTGAGATGTGATTTTGCAACAGAAGCTAATTACATGGGACGGACAAAACTTGTCATCTGTGCTGATTTTTAGAATGGGCAAATTATGGCGATAAAGATTCATGGTCAAGTGCTAGTTTAAAATTGTCTCAATGTTTTTAAAAACAAAGCACTTCATGTGAAATTCCAGCTTACCTCTAAAGATATATAGATGTTTATAAACATGAAGAATAAATGTTCTCTATATTTGAGGAAATATACTGGCGCACCACTACGTTGTGATCCATGGAGACCTATCATGAGACCAGGTAATGCCATTAAAAGCACAAAAGTAGTAGAAAGAATGATGAAGATTTGCAGATAAGTTGAACAAAATAGCTCCTTAAACCAATTGGATCTGATTGTCAATGAAATCCTATTCAATTACCAATATTTTCTCTGATGTCAAAATGTGAATATACACGTATGATCAGGCAATTCAAATTCACAGATGGTGAGTTCTAACTTTTACAGCTAACACAAAATTGTGTTTAAAGTGTACAGTAACAAAATCAATACATTTTTACACTATATGGCCATTTATTGAAAAAATCCATCATTTTCAACTGTGTACATTTACTCCTTGCCTCTTCCTTTGCTGATGTAGGATATTTTGAAGTTGCAGCAATTGATTTCTGGTTTGTTTCCAACCAGCTCTGTGATTCCTCAATGTCATGGATTACTGTATGTGATGGGGCCAGAGGTTTGGTCTTGGTATCATCACAATCAGCTTCAGCTTACTCAATGTCTTGAACATTTGGATCTGTTATACTGGCCAATCGTCTGACTGACAGTACAAGTACACATGGCTGTATCCTAAATATGACCAATACTTATTTATACAGAGGAAAACCTCTTACAATTACAATGGTAACACTTCCCTGGCTGAACTATTAAATTTGTCACTGGGCTGCCATTGTAATGGTTGATTCTCAATGTGACTGGAAATGAAAAAGTTTGGCACCGTTTTATTCTATTCAATTGCTTGTTGGTCGAGATAAATTTATATGAAAACTTTGGGATACAAGAAGCCACTGTAATAATATTCTGCCTAAAACAGACTGTTGTAAAAGGCCCCCAGTGTATTATACTAACTGAGGTGATCTGTGAAAATTTCAGTGATCCTGTATTTTAGACTGTAAATCTAACAAAAAAAAACTTGTCTGTTTTACAAAGATGTGTTATTTTAGAAAGCAGCAAAAAGAAAACTTGTCAAAAGAATTACAAGTGTTTGTGCTTCTAGGAAATTTTGAAGTTTGAGATTTGGAGGACTAATAAGTTGGAATTGTTTCCTAACTTTGAGTATATATGGAAGAGTTTTTTAAAAGTCTCACCTTCTGTATATTATTTTGTTTTATTTTAATACAATTGAATTGTATATTTGAATAAATACTTTTCTTTTTGTTGCAATCTTTTTACGTGCTAAAAAATAGTTGGTTGTAGTTAAGGTAGAGTAAAGTGAAGGAAAAATTCCAAAATTTGTGTTAATGGGGGACATGACTATCACTTAACAGCCCAGATATTCTGGGCTCTGCATCGTTAGAGACTGGGTGAATCCTGGAAGATATGCCAAGGAATGCCTCTGAAATCTATGTACATTGACTTAACATAGAAAAATGTGTCCCACCTCACTTGAATTATGTGCTGGAAATCAAATTATTTCTGGAGCCCTCACAAAAGTTAATGTATTCCAAGCATGCAGAATCTCCAATTTAGCTGTCTCTTATGACCCTGGTTAATAGAGCATGGGCCAGGTTTCTGTACTTAACAAAATTTGTTATTTATTACAAATAAATAGATTCTAGCTACATAAGTAATGATGAACTGCTGCTACATAACTATACTAGTAAAGCCTCTACATATAGAGGTGAGGAGCTGAGTGCCAGCTGAAGTCCTTCTGCCCTACTATGGGCTGTTTTCTTCTTGGAATGGAAGAGGCAGGTATTACATGAGTGGCACAGATATTACACAGATTTTGGTGCTGGTGGGGAGGCGAGTAGGCAGCACAGAGAGTATGCAGGGAAACACTACACAGGCATTACACTCACAAGCATCTACTACCTCTACCATCAACGCTCAATAGTGGCAGCATGTGCTATCGAAGGCTGAGGGGCTCTGTAAGTGAATGGCAAGTTTCTCCATAATACACTGAGGAGCAAGAGCATCTATACTGCACTTTGCGGTCACAGAGTTCACCCTAGATATGGCTACTGAAATAGGCCAAAAATATACCACCCAGGTCAAAAAAAAACAAAGCCAAAGACAGATCTTTGCAAATAAATCAGTCTGAGGATGAGAAATTGATACTGCAAATTTGCATCACTGCTCCTAAATTGGCCCCAGTTAATATAAAAGTCTAGCTGGATGACCTAGACTTGGAATAGACACAGTATCACTGTATCTTGATGAATTGTTTCCTAATTTTGAGTATATATGGAAGAGTTTTTTAAAAGTCTCATCTTCTGTATATTATTTTGTTTTATTTTAATACAATTGAATTGTATATTGGAATAAATACTTTTCTTTTTGTTGCAATCTTTTTATGTGCTAAAAAAAAGTTGGTTGTAGTTAAGGTATAGTAAAGTGAATGAAAAATTCCAAAATTTGTGTTAATGGGGACCTGACTATCACTTAACAGCCTTTAAGTTTGCAAGACACCATGGGCAACATAGTCTGACTCTACAAACCCACAGACTCCCATAACTACTTGGACTATACCTGCTCCCACCCACTATCCTAAGAACTCCATCCCATTTTACTAATTCCTCCATCTCCGTCGCATCTGCTCAAATGAGGAGATATTTGACTCCCAAGCATTCCAGATGTCCACCTATTTTGAACAACGTGCTTTCCCCTCTTTCATCCAGACAGCCCTCTAATGCACATCCCCCATTCCCTTCTCCAAAATCCCGACCTCTCCCAAAATGTTATAAAGACAGGGCTCCCCCTTGACTTCACTTTCCACCCCACCAGTCTCCGTATCCAATGTATCATCCTTAAACATTTCTGCCAACTGCAACAGTTCTTCCAGATGAGACAGAGATTCACCTCCCTCTCTTTCAACCTAGATTACTAGATCTGGTGCTCTCGATATGGTCTTCTCTACATCGCTGAGACCAAATGGACGTTACTAAGGAATTTGATAAGGTTCCCTATGGTAGACTAATGGAGAAAGTGAAGTCATATGGTGTGCAGGGTGTTCTAGCTAGGTGGATAAAGAACTGGTTGAGCAACAGGAGACAGAGAGTAGTAGTTGAAGGGAGTTTCTCGAAATGGAGAAAGGTGACCAGTGGTGTTCACAGGGGTCAGTGTTGGGGCCACTGTTGGTATGATCAGCAAGTTTGCAGATGACATGAAGATTGGAGTAGCAGCAGAAAGCATAAGGGACTGTCAGAGAATACAGGAGGATACAGATAGACTGGAGAGTTGGGCGGAAAAGTGGCTGATGGATTTCAATCCAGACAAATGTGAGGTGATGCATTCAGGAAGACTAATTCTAGAGTGGATTATACAATGAACGGAAGAGCCTTGGGAAAAGTTGATGGTCAGAGAGATCTGGGAGTGCAGGTCCATTGTACCCTGAAGGTTGCTGCACGGGTGGATAGAGTTGTCAAGAAGGCATATAGTATGCTTGCCTTCATTGGATGGGGTATTGAGTATAAGAGCTGGCAAGTCATGTTAACATTGTACAAGACATCAGTTCGGCTGCATTGAGAATACTGTGTACAGTTCTGGTCGCCACATTACCAAAAGGATGTGGACGCTTTGGAGAGGGTGCAGAGAAGGTTTATGAGGATGTTGCCTGGTATGGTAGGTGATAGCTATGAAGAAAGGTTGAGTAAGTTAGGTTTATTTTCATTAGAAAAAAAGAGATTGAGGGGAGACCTAATTGAGATTTATAAAATCATGAAGGGTATAGACAGGGTGGATAGAGACAAGCTTTTTCCCAGGGTGAAGGATTCAATAACGAGAGGTCACGCTTTCAAGGTGAGAGGTGGAAAGTTTAAGGGGGATACACACAGCAAGTACTTCAGAAAGTGGATGGTGGGCATTTGGAACACGTTGCCAGCAGAGGTGGTTGAGGCAGCCTGGTAGATTCATTTAAGATGCATCTGGACAAATGCATGAGTAGGTGGGGAGTAGAGGGATACAGATGCTTAGGAATTGACCGACAGGTTTAGACAGTACATTTGGATCGGCTCAGCTCAGGATTGGTGGGCCGAAGGGCCTGTTCCTGTTCCTGGGCTGCAAATTTTCTTTGTTCTTTGTTCAAATGTAAACTAAGGGCATGTTTTGTCGAGCATCTCAACCAGGCCTGCAGGGACCAGCCTGACCTCCCAGTCATTGCCCATTTCAATTCTCCTTCCCATTCCCTCTCTGCCATGACCATCCTCAGCCTCCGTTGCCACAGTGAATTAGATCACAAAGTGGAGGAACACCTCAGGCAGCAGACAGCCTGGAGGACTTAACATTGAGTTTTTCAATTTCAATAACCTCCCTTGCAATCCCCTGACTCCCTTTCCAGCCCCTTCCCCATCTTTCCATTCCACTTATCAACCCTTCCAGCCACCACCTGGATTCATTTCTCCCATTGACCAACCAGGCCTTACCCTCTACTTGTGTTCACCTATCACTACCTCACCACTTCACTCCTCTCACCAACCGAAATTACCACCCCCCCCCCCCCCTCCCCCTTTTCTGCAGCTCCCCTCATTCCCAAATCTAGTCCTGAAGAAGGGTTATATCTGAAATGATGACTTCTTCAACTTCTGATGCTGCCTGGCTTGCTGTGTTCTTCCAGCCTCCTGCTTGTCTACCTTAGATTCCAACATCTGCAGTTTTGTTTTTGTCTCTCCTTACAGATGGTGCAAGAGCCAAGTCCCAATAGTGTTGGGAATGGACTAGTTACAGAAATTCTGCCTGGATTAGCAGATCTTTAGGATGGGTACTGACGATCTATATGAGGTCATTGAGAAAACCTTTGGCTCCAAGAGTGCCTCAGGGAGATAAAAGACACCATGGCCAAGAT
The DNA here is from genome assembly GCF_004010195.1 of Chiloscyllium plagiosum. NCBI lineage: Eukaryota > Metazoa > Chordata > Chondrichthyes > Orectolobiformes > Hemiscylliidae > Chiloscyllium > Chiloscyllium plagiosum. The sequence continues at coordinate 50,501,527 of NC_057721.1, forward strand.
CTCTCTAAACCAGATGTTATTACACCCCTCTGGAGCAGGTGACTTGAACCCGTGACTCCCGGTCCAGGTTAGGGATACTACCACTGCACCATAAGAAGATTGAGATACTCTCTAGTTAGCTCGCTCAGAGATTTTACTATGTAACTCTGGAGCAAGTAGAATTTGAACCCAGGCACCATCATGCTGAAGCAGGGACAGTACCATGGCACCACACATCAAGCTCAGGTGATAAGTTGCAGCTGGGCAGGCAATTTCCTGTTACCAAGGAAACTCGTTCCCAACCATTTCCATGGGCAGATAAATTAGTGACTCCCTGTAAGAATTGTAGAGGTTGTCACATCCCTCTCTCTCCAGTACATAGGGGACCAGCAGTGTCTTGTCGTTCTATCTGCTCCAGAGGTGTGTAATAACATCTCTGAACAGGTGATTTGGAAAAATAGGTTAATTTTAAAAAATCTCAGTTGTGCGTAATAACATTTCTGGGTAGAAGAAACAAAGTAAAACAGTCCCATCAACTACAGACTCCAGTTTATTTTGCGACACTGTGGAGTCCATGGCTCATGAATATATTGGTTAGGGGCAATGGCACTCCTTTTCAGTTATTTGGAAAATCTTTTGTTGTGGTTGGTTGCACTTCAGCCCACTGTACCTGATCGTTTGGAATCCGGTATAGAGGGGTGTGGAAGCTTGGAAGATCTGATAAGACAAGATCACTTCCAGTAAGATGGGAGTGGAGTAGGACATCTGAACCGGGGGCTTGTCCATTTCATCCACTTGTCTTTTCGTTTTGTTTCTTTTTTGGGTTGCCTCTTGCAAAAGAGCTCGGTGACACTGGCAGTGAGTTCCCAGCTCCTGCTAACTTATATGCCACAGTACTTAAGGAAGTGGCCCTAGGAATAGTGAATGGGTTGGCAGTCAGCTTCCAAGATTCTGGAGATTCTTGAAAAGTTCCTACAAATTGGAGGGTAGATAATGTAACCACTCTATTTAAAAAAGAGATAGAGATAAAACCAGACATTATAGTCCAGTCAGCCTGACAGTGGTAATGGGGAAAATGCTAGAGAGTGCTAGCTGAGCATTTGGAAAACAGTTGACAGCATTGGACAGTCAGCATGGATTAACAAAAGGGAAATTGATGGTTGACAAATCTACTGAAAGTCTTCAAAGATGTAACAAGTGGAGTTAATGAAGGAGAGCCAGTGGATATGATCTACTTGCAACCTCAGAGGGGTTTTGATAAAGTCCAACATAAAAGATTTGTGTAAAATTAAAGTGCATGGGCTTGGGAGTAGTGCATTGATATGAATAGAAAAATGGTTGGTAGACAGGAAGCAAAAAGGATGAATAATCATTCAGGAGAGATGAAGAGAAGCATATCCGTACACCAAGAGTGGTAGATGTTTAGAACCTTCCTCCACAAACAATAGTATATGCTGGATCAGTTGTTAATTTTAAATCTGAGATTGATAAATCGTTGTTAAGCAAAGGTATTAAGAGATGTAGGCCAAAGGCAGGCATTTGGAGTTGGGCCACAGAGCAACCACAATCTGATTGAATGTTTGAACAGGCTCAAGGGGCTGAATAAGCTACTCCTGTTCCTGTGTTGCCAATTTGCAACAAGACCCTGATATCAATATCAACCAGTTACTGAGGTTAAGCATGCAAGTGCAGCAGGCAGTATGGGAGGCAAGTGATATATTGGCCTTATAGCAAGGGAATTTGAATACAGGAACAGGGCAGTATTGCTGCAATCATATGGGGCTTTGGTGAGTTTTATGTGAGAAAGGATGTTTCTTTTATGCAGGGAATGCAGCGAAGGTTTACCAGACTCATTCCTGAGATGGCAGGGACTGACCACTGAACTGGTTAGGATCTGTTCACTGGAAAATGAAAGAGGGATCTCCTAGAAACCTGTAAAAGTCAAACAGGAATTGACAGGGCAGGTGAGGGAAGGATGTTTCAGATGACAGAGGAGCCCAGAATCAGGGGTTACAGTCAAAGTTGATGGAACAAACTATTTTTTAGGACTGAGGTGAGGAGAAATGTCTTCACCAGAGAGGGGGGGAGTCTGTGGAATTTGTTACAACAGAAAGTTATTGAGGTCAAAGCACTGCATGATTTCAAGGAGTTAGATATAGCTCTTGGGGCTAAAGATATCAAAGATAATGAGGGAAAAAACAGGATCAAGCCAGTGAATTGAATGATCAGCCATGACTCTAAATGAATGACAGAGCAACCTAATGGGCCGAATGGCTTACACCTGCTCCCATGTTTCCTTGTACATTGAACGTATGTTGGGTCTAGCTACTACCTCAAATTTCAACTTTCCCTCCTTTTAAATTAACCTGTTTGCATTGAATATCTGACTCAATATTAGCCATAATAAAAAAAAATTCAACAATGGGTATATGCATACAACCACAGATCAGTCCCCATTAACATCACAAAAACAAGTGAATAGAATGGGGATGCAAAGGTCGGTCTTGCAGTCATAAAAATCATCATTCCTAATCAATGTTATACAAGTTACCAGTATCCCTAAATATATCTGTTCTAAATGCAGGCAACAGGAAACAAAATCCTCTATGAATGCCATTCAAGAAGAGCAAACTTAGAGCTAAATAAATAGAGGCATAGAATTCTGTGATGAAGTACAAGGATTACTCCACACCCCTCCATCCTCCTTTTGGAAAATTAACCATTTGTTATTAGATGTAATGCAAGGATCATGATCTCTCCATCTGGTTACGTAAAAAGTATAGTAGGGGTGGTGGATCATATGACCCCTCAAGCCTGTCAGTCATTTAACAATGGAGTTGGAGTTGATCATAGAGAAAAAGTGAGGACTGCAGATATTGGAGATCAGAGTTGAGAGTGTGGTGCTGGAAAAGCACGACAGGTCAGGCAACATCAGAGGAGCAGGAGAATCGATGTTTTGGGCATAAACCCTTCATCGGGAATCATTAAGGGCTTATGCCCGAAATGTCGATTCTCCTGCTCTTCAGATGCTGCCTGACCTGCTGTGCTTTTCCAGCGCCACACTCTGGATTGATCATAATGTCAATTCATCTTATTGCCCAACCTAATAATTCTGTGTCAAGACATCAACTGATCTCTTTCAAATAATACTCAATAACATAGAACCACAATCTGCTCAATGGAAAGATTTTTCATCTTAATATAAAAGTCAAGCCATTATTCTGAGACCATGTCCCCAAATTCTAGACTCTTCAGACAAGAAGGGAATTTGTGTTTAAATGTATCTAGCCACAAGCTATTACAGAAGCGTTGCAATGTAATACAGAACACTTGTTTCGACAATTTCAATTATAACTGGGTGATATTTCTTTTACTATATGAGTCATAACCAAAGAACAAAATTATTTAAGAATATTTTTTGTAAAAAGGAGCAATCTATATGTTCAAATCCTTGGTGTGTCATTTGAATAATTGTTACATGACAAATTGGCATAAAATGTAAAAAATCTGTTCCTAGTGCTACAAGTCTTCCAGTCACAGATTGCATTAATCAGTCACATGCTTCATGAAAACACACTTTTTTCTATGAAGGAAAAATGCTTGCTATTTTGGGAAGAGTAGAAAGAGGAGTGATGACCATAATTAGATCAACCATGACCTAATGCAGTTTCATGTGCAATCTTGATGGGCTAATATGATCTTACCATATTAGAAGAAAACTTCATTATCCATATTATTAAAACATACTGCCAGAGAAAGACCCAAATATGAAATGGGAACCCAAATTACATGCTTAATATTTAAAAGTCAGAGACAAAGCACAGAAACTCATCCATACCAAACGTTTATACTAGATAAATGTAGTCCCATTTGACAGCATTTGGCCCATAACCCTCTAAATCCTTCCTATTCATATGTCCATCCAGATGCCTTTTAAACGTTGTAGTTGTATCAGCCTCCACGACTTCTTCCGGCAGCTCATTCCATATACGCACCACCCTCTGGGTGAAAAAGTTATTCCTCAGGTCCCTTTTAAATCTTTCCTCTCTCACCTTAAACCTAGGCCCTCTAGTTTTTGACTGTGCTACCCTGGGAAAAAGTCCTAATATGATTTACTTTCCCAAAATACAGCACCTCATTTATCTAAATTCAACTCCACCTGCCATTCCTCAGCCCATCTGATCAAGGTCCCATTGTACTCAGAGGTAACCTTTTTTGCTGTCCACTACCTCTCCAATTTTGGTGTCATCTACAAACCTACTAACCATACCTCCTACATTTACATGCAAATTATTTATATAAATGACAAAAAGCAATGGTCCCAACACCAGTCCTTGTGGTCACAGACCTCTCGTCTGAAAAGCAATCCTCTACCACCACCCTTTGTTTTCTACCTTTGAGCCAGTTCTGTATCCAAATGGTTAGTTCTCCCTATATTCAATGTGATCTAACCTTGCTAACCAGCCTCCCATGAGGAACCTTGTTGAACACCTTCCTGAAGTCCATAAAGATCCACTGCTCTGCCCTCATCAATTCTTAGAAACTTAAAAAAGGATATAATAAAAATATTTTTCTGTAGATTTAAATTTTTAATCAAAAATAATCAATCATTTTCAGGAACTGTTTCAATTACATTTTCTCATGCAATATTAAAATGAACACAAGCAACACTATGTTACTGTAGTCAATATTTTTGAATCAATATACTTCTCCCTGATTTGTGTTTTAAGAATTTTTTTTGATTAAAGAATAATCCTTTGAAAAAATATACTTAAATTAAAACATTGAAAATTGTAATTTGTTCTCAACTTTATACATTGCTGTTTATAGAAAAATCTAATTGTTAGTAATTTTGTTTCAGCCCATTACATATTATAGAATCTTAATACAGTTCAATGACATATAAGAAGTATTTAGTTAATTATGACAATCTGAACATTCCTTACTTCAGTTCCCAGTTTAGAAGAACTGCAGAATACACTGCAAAAGTATCATATCCTCAAAACTGCAAAATAAATGTAAACAGTACTTTCCTAGAAAATATAATCATTCAACTCTATGACTCTATTTCATTAGTTGGCTCAGAGAAGCTCCCTTTCTCGTGCAGCAGTTTTCAGTTGAGGGAAATCTGGAAAAATTCAATATTCTGATCATCAACATTCATGACCTTTGTTCACCTAGAATAAACAACCAGATGTTACAGTGATGTTTAAAGGATGAATACATTTACATTGCCTTCATACAAGTGGGAGAAACATATTAATGAGATGAAGGAAAATACAAATTAGGTATAATTCTTATTAGTCTTTCATAATAATTTTGAACTCCAGCTTCAATGAATGCTGAATATATGTGAATTGAATCAAAAGTATTTTGTGCTGTGCTTGGATGACTTAGATTTGCCAGAACTAATGCCAATTACTGGACATTTTAATATTTCCATCATAAGGAACTTCTACTTAGTCAAACTATTATTGAATTTTTATAGAACCCCTGCAGTGCAAAAACAGGCCATTCGGCCCAACAGGTCCAAACTGACACTCTGAAGAGCAACCCACCCAGACCACTCCCCTACCCTATTATCTACATTTACCTCTGACAAATGTACCTAACTACACATTCCTGAACACTACGGGCAATTTAGTATGACAATTCACCTCACCTATTAGGATAAATAATAAAAGAAATATGCAAAGTGGGCAATCAAAATATATTAACACCACTGAAATTCTAATTTTGAATCGGTTCAAACACTGCTCCTCAAGCACTGTTTGCATCTGTAAGAAACAAGGACTTGTATAAAGTGTGCTTGTCTGAATCATATAGAATTCTTATACAATTAGTTGCATTGATACTGGCTTATGTGTTGTTAAAACAGAATTCTGTGCTGTTAAAACAGAATTCCAAGTAGTCAGGAACCAATGCAAAACAAAGATTGCAAACACTGTGCTTCATGAAGAGCTGTGTAGAAGCTACTACTCTCCAGACATTGGTCCATTATGTACTGTCTTATTTTTACAAGTGTTCAATAAGGGAAAACAAATGGCCACATGATATGGTAATCTAAAATGGGACCTAGAGCTAAATTAATGAACAAGGAGGAGGTGACCCATTCTTAACAGCTTGTGTACCTATCCTGTATTTATTGTTAGAAGAATTTGTGCAACTGATTCATGTAGGATAAACAACTAGCCCCTAGGAATATTAAGGGATTCTAATAAACAGGGATAGTTCTCTTCACTCACCTTCTTCACTTGGAAAATGGATTAGGGAGTGTGAAGGAAGACTGGAGAAAGCTTTTGTTAATACTTTTGCTACAAATCAGAATACTGCTGGCACAAGCTACAGAGACCATCTGTTCACACTCCCTTGAGATAAGTAATCCGCTCTCCATTTTCACAGATCATATGCTTTTCCTATCTATTTAGCCTATGTGTGATAAAAATAATCGTTTCTAAAAAATTACCAAAAGGCATTGTTCTCAACTGCCTATTTTGCATAAACTGTGACTTACAAACCTTAAAGCTTACAAATTGCAGCAGTGTTGTCTGAGATTATAATGCAAAGTCTGCCAGTCTAAATACACTCCCTTACAGTGCATAATATGGCTGTCAGCTAACTTGATTGAGATCATCGATGAAGCAAGAGGGTTGGTGAGGGTAATGAAGCAGATTTGTTTTCCACTCATGGGATGTGGGTGTCACTGGCTGGCCAGCATACAGTGCCCAACCCTGGTTGCCTTTGACAAGGTGGTGGTGAGCTACTTTCTTGAACTGGTGCAGTCTGTGTGCTGCACGTAGACCAACAATGCCACTGGGAAGGGAATTAAAGGATTTTGACCCAATGACACTGAAGGAACAGTGACAATACTTCAGAGTCAGGATGGTGAGTGGCTTTCAGGTGAACTTACAGGTGCTGACATTTGTATATATCTGCTGCCCTGAGCAGAGCTGTTTTCTTATGTGCAAAATAAATAACTACTGGCTTTGCTTCTCTATTTGGGTATTTCTGCAGAAGGACAAGGAATATGCTCTAAAGCAGGATCTAACTAATCACTACAAACTGTTAGAAGATAGGAAGCTTTTACCAGTCAAATTCTTTCACATTCAGGCTTTAACTCTGTAGTACTCCTCTGGTGTTACTGTTTTAATTCCACCAAAGTAATCCAGGACCCAAATGTTGGTAATGTTGAGCTTGGCAAAGTACCATCCATGATCATGTGGCCAGTCAGGCATTGCCGGATGACGGCTGAAGAGAGCTTTCTTTGCAAAATCAATTTCTGTGCTGTTCACCTAAGAGATTAATGCATAGAAAATTCATTCTCTCCACAATCTGAAGGAAACTGGAAATAGTTTTTCATAGAAGAATTTTCCATTCATCATGCTGATTAAAATCTGTAATAAAAAATGAACAATGCACTAACATTTGCACCTTTGTGCAATTCGGGGTAATTTACTGGCAATTAATGGAATTCCCTCTCAATCACACTACTGAGAGAGAAAATAATTACCTGGATATTCCAAGGAGTGGAAATCTGTCAGATTGCCATGTACTCCTATTTTACTTCTATCAGCAATGAGCTCTGCATTTCTAACTGGGAATTCCAATCTCAATTTCTTCAGAAATGAAGAAAGCACTTGAAAACAATTTCTTCATAGTGCAAGATAAATGGAGAAGTCAAACCATGGCCCCATTTGCAGCAGTCGATGTGCCATGTTCTAAGAAATAATATCTAATGGCACAGTCAGCCGCTTTGGCAGCTACTGTGAAAAGATCAGTGTGGGGTTAGGGTGTCAGTTGGATAAGGGGTTATAGCATCAGGTTGTTTGGGTGCCATATAAGTGATAGAGTATTTAGGGTAGGTAAGGCTCCAAGGCAGTTGGGGTGTGTTATGTCCTGCAGGAATCATCATCTTCAAGGGGTTGATGGAAGGTCACATCTAGCAGGGGTGGGTTCAAGCTGAGCTTGGTGTTGGGTTTAGCTTGTTGACAGAATCCAGGGAATGTAAAGGATTGGGGAGGCATAATTTGGGGGTGACTTGGTGAATTAGTAGTTCAGCTTAATAGTTATCCCAGGTTTTTGTTTCATCCAACTTTTCCTCGGTAATTTAACACGGAAGAGGAACACTGAATTCTCTGCCTTTAATGGAGTTTTTTTTTGAAGGATTTCAGACAAAAACTGTCCATTGGAATCTTCAATTACTTAGGCAATTCGCATGGGGTCTGCTGTGTCAGGGATTCTTCATGGTGCTTTTGTGCAATTCCAATCTGTGCTGGTCCAACAACTATCTGGCCATTGAATATTCCAAACCATTGTTGCTGGAGTTAATAGACTAGATTACTTACAGTGTGGAAACAGGCACTTCGGACCAACAAGTCCACACTGACCTGCCGAAGTGCACCCACTCAGACCCATTCCCCTACATTTACACCTGCAACTAACACTACGGACAATTTAGCATGGCCAATTCATCTAACCTGCACATTTTTGGACTGTGGGAGGAAACCCACACAGACACTGGGAGAATGCAAACTCCACACAGTCAGTCGCCTGAGGCAGGAATTGAACCCCGGTCTCTGGCGCTATGAGGCAGCAGTGCTAACCACTGCCATCGTGCTGCCCAAATGTTGCATGCCTCCAAAATTTCAATTAGAATACAGAGAACTTATAGCAGAAAGTGTTCCACCAACTGAAGAGATTTTTCTAAACAATGGGAGAAAGGAGAAGGAACAGAACCTCTTGCAGTAAATTGCAGCATACCTCCAAAATTCTTCCAGAGAGGATCACACGACAACAAAGTGGGCTTTGGGGATCAAACTTTTGTTTCCTACAGTAGTCCGTTGCTGCCAGTGACATAGCCAGGGATACTTCTGGATTAGCCTACAATGAAAGTAAAGGTGAGGCAGTGATATTCAAGAAAATAAATGTCAAATTATTTACAGTAATATAGAATTATAGGATCATAGAATCTTACAGCCCATCTGGTCTGAATCTTTGGAAGAGTTAATAATTAGTTCTAGTCTTCTGCTTGTGCTCCATATTCTGCAAAATTTTGCTTTTCAGGTAGATTTCATGTTCCCTTTTGAAAATAACTACTAAAATCTGTTCCAAAAACACAAGCGGGAGGTGGCACAGTGGTTAGTACTGCTGCCTCACAGCGCCAGAGACCTGAGGGTTCAATTCCCACCTCAGGTGACTGACTGTGTGGAGTTTGCACATTCTCCCAGAGTCTGCGTGGGTTTGCTCTGGTTTCCTCCCACAATTCAAAAATGTGCAGGTTAGGTGAATTGACCATGCTAAAATTGCCCGTAGTGTTAGGTGAAGGGGTAAATGTAGGGGAATGGGTCTGGCTGGGTTGCGCTTCGGCGGGTCAGTGTGGACTTGTTGGGATGAAGGGCTTGCTTCCACTCTAAGTAATCTAATCTTACCCTATTGGGCAGTGCATTCCAAATCATAACTCTTTGCCAAAAACATTCCTCACATCTATCCTCTAACCTTATGACAATTATTTTAAGTCTATATCCTCTAGTTACTAACAATCCTGTCAGTAGAAACAATTTCTTCTTCACTGTCACAATTCACTCCATTTTTTAAAACTTTCTCCCATTAACTTTCTCTGCTCTAGGCAAATAATCTCAACATTACTATGAGTTCACATAACTAAAATCACCATTGGTATAATTCTGGGAACTCTTATTTGTGGTTCCTATGATGTCTGGCATCATGGCAATTAGCATATATTGGTCCACCTCATTCTTGCTCCAAAAATGCATCTCTTCAGTTCTCAAATTTCATCTGTCAAGCACCTGCCCATATTATTCTAATAGCACCTTCACTGTTTCCTAGGTTGTGTCTTCTGCAAAGTTTGAAAATAAGCTGTCTAAACAATGTCCAAATCAATAATACAATGATAAGGTCTTAATACAACCCCTCCAGGAGATCATTACTTATTTCCCTCATGATTGGAACATAACTGTTCACCACTAATCTTTGCTTTCTGTCTCTTCAGATAAATTTGGATGCTTGCTGCCATTGTTCCTTCAGTCCAATTGGCTTTAAGTTTGTTAAGATGTCTATTATGCGTCCTTTTAACCCAAAAGGTTTTTGAAAACCCACTTACACTATATTAATTGCACTAATTTCAGCAAGCATCCCACTTTACAAACAATGAATTTTATCAGATTTGTTCGACATATTTGCCAATCATTTATTCACCTATGTTTTTCCAAGTTAAAAATATTGCTCTGGATTTTGATGAAAATGCTACTTAAGTATTTATTTAGATTATAATTTCAATATACTTTAAAAAATGTGAATCTAAACGTTTTCCTCCTGCTAATATAAATCATAATTTAGTCCACTGATCGATTTGCTGACAACTGAGTTTACTAATGGATTTCAGCATTGAAGATTTTGCAGTATTGTGCCTCAGAGGATTCACATTCTGTTGTTATGAATAATAAAGCATCCAATTCCTTAACTGGAATCTTCAATACATAATCACGTGACAATTTCAAAAATGATGTAATTAAGTAAGATATAACAAAGACAGAAAATTGAAGAAATATACAACAGTTATGGTAGCACTTACCAATTATGGTAGTACTAAATCAGATGCTATATAATGTACCTCAGACTCTTATTTTGTTACGTTTAGCAAGAGGGAGATAAGTTATATTTAATTGTGTTTTACTGCATTCCTACTATGACTGGTTTAGACTGATAGGCTTAGTTCAGGAACTGGTTTTCAGAACCAATTCAAAATCACTATAAGTGCTTATTAAATTTTAGATATTAATGGCAGATTCATCTGTCTGTTGTTTTCATTTATGTAGATTGGAACCTGTCATTTAGAATCAGTCAAAATATGATGTGGCTTTCGCATTCGTCAATGCACCAAATGTAAACATTTAGAAATGTGATATTACTCCTTCCAAGTTAGTTAAAATTAAATACTTTCCTTTTTTGGGATTCTCTGATCCCTCTTTTTCACAATCACTATTTTGAATTCATTCAGGGAATGTAGGTGTCACTGGCTGAGCCATCATTTATTGTCTGTCCCTAGTTGCCCTGCAGGAGACGGTGGTGAGCTGTCTTCTTGCACCGCTGTAGACCATAGGATGTAGTACCACTACAATGCTGTTGGGAGATTGCTCCAGGACTTTGACCCAGCAACATTACAGAACAGTGAAACATTTCCCAGTCAGGATTAACATTCCTGCTAATTTTTGCAACTTCTGCATGGACCTGTAAGACCTGTGCTCAGCAAAAGCTTCCAGAACTAGACGTCAATGCTAGAAACAGCATAGGCACGTTGATCGGCGTGTTTGGAACCTTGGACTGACTGGACACATGCAGCTTAGAGGGAACAGTGGCTTGGACAGAAACTTGCAGGTGGTGTTCCCATGTATCTGCTGCACTTCTGCTTTCTGGAGGGTCTAAGGAACCTTAGTGAATTTCTGCAGTGCTTCTATAGGTGGTGCAAACTGTCACTACTGTGCATTGGGAGGTGAAGGTGGATGTGATGTCAATCAAGTGGGCTGTTTTGTCTTGGATAGTGTCAAATTTCTTGACCATTGTTGGGGCTGCAGGCAAGTAAGGACTATTCTATCAAGTTCCTGATTAATGACTTGTAGAGGGTGATCAGGCTTTAGAGAGCCAGGAGGTGACCTATACACTGTAGGATTCCTAGCCTCTGAACTGCTCTTCTATCCACAGGATTTATATGGCTAGTCCAGTTCAGAATCTGTTCAGTGGTAATGCCCAGGATATTAATAATGACAGCAACGCCATTGAATGTCAAGTGACAGTGGTTAGATTTTCTCTTGGTGGAGACAATCATTACCTGGCACTTTTGTGGTGTAACTGTTACTTGCCACTTGTCAGCTCAAGCCTGGGTACTATCCAAACCTTTCTGCATTTCAACTGCTTCAGTATCTGAGCAATCATGAATTGTGCAATCAATACTTTTATAAAAGTATATAGGGGGAGGCAATGGCCTTGTGGTATTAGCACTGGACTGTTAAACCAGTGACCCAGGTAATGTTCTGGGACCCGGATTCAAATCCCGCCATGGCAGATGGTGGAATTTGAATTCAATAAAAAAATCTGGAATTAATAACTGGATGACCATGAATCCATTGCTGATTGTTGGAAAAACCTACTTGGTTCACTAACATCCTTTAGGGTGTTCAAAGTTAAAAATCACAACACTAGGTTTAGTCCAACAGCTTTAATTGGAAGCACACTAGCTTTCGGAGCGACCCGAATGCTAGTGTACTTCCAATTAAACCTGTCGGACTATAACCTGGTGTTGTGATTTTTAAACTTTGTACACCCCAGTCCAACACTGGCATCTCGAAATCATTCTTTAGGGAAGGCCCATGTCTGGCCTACATGTGACTCCAGACCCACAGCAATGTGATTGACTCTTAACTGCCCTCTAGGCAATTAGAGATGGGCAATAAATGCTGACTCAGACAGTAACACACTCATCCAGTGAATGAATATTAAAAAAACCAATAGCAAACATCTCCACTTCTGACCTCCCAATGAAAGGAAAATTATTGACTAAGTAGCTGAAAATGGTTGGGCCTAGGACACTACACCAAGAAACTACTGTAATGATGTCATGATTGACCTCCAATGAACAGAACCATCTTGCTTTGTGTTAGGTAATACTCCAAACAGCAGAGAGTTTCCCAATGATTCCCATTGTGACCATAAAACCATAAGACATAGGAGCAGAAATTAGGCCATTCAGCCCATTGAGTTTGCTTCGCCATTCAATCATGGCTGATAGGTTTCTCAATCCCATTCTCCCGTTTTCTCCCCATAACGCCCGATCCTCTTGACAATCAAGAACCTATCTATCTCAGTCATAAATATACTCAGTGACCTGGCCTGCAGAGCCTTCTGTGGCAATGAATTCCACCGATTCACCACTCTCTGGCTGAAGAAGTTTCTCTTTATCTCTGTTCTAGAGATCTTCCCTTTACTTCATTGGATACTTGTTTTGTTTGGGCTCCTTGGTGCCATACTCATTTGGCTGCAGCCTTGATGTTAAATCTCACAATCAATCCTTTCAGCCCCTTCCTTAGTTGGTGGAAAGTTGCCCTGCACCTGTGCTGTTGCTTCTTGTCTTCCACTTTGAGCAATATATCAAAGCTTTCCTTCACTTCCATCCCTCACACTAGATCTAGCAAGACACCAAGTTAGATGGCATGAAAGTTATTGAACATACTGTGTAATTAACTGATTGTACTTTTTTGAGACTAATGCAGAATGGGGAACATTTGTCAAGTTATGGAAAAGGCCAAACTTGTTCAGGATTACATATCAGACCATCACATGTAACCTAAAGTAACATCAGAGCTTTATTAGAGGGGTATTTGAAGTGGTACTGAAAAAGTTAGTAACAGTTCACAAATAGCAATCAATTTTACTTTGTCACCTTTCCAGAAATGTTCTTGAAGGAATAGTAAATATTAATCACTTTAAAACAAGGTTTAAGATAATATCAAACAAATAATCAAATTAAAACATATAAATGTATATTTACAAATTGTGTACTAATGAATTAATGTTTTGGTTATTTAAGACTGGTCAGTTACCAGAAGGAAGCTACAGTCAGAAGATGACTCACACTGACTCAGCAAACTTAGAATTTCTGTTAATCTTTAAACTTGCATCAGTGCTTTTATCAAGATGGTGCAATGTTTTAAAGTAACGATAATATGAGCTATGTTTTTGAAAAGCATTTCTTAAATTTTGATTATATTTTCGAAGATAAAATTTTACTTTGCATCATTGTGCGACCTCCCACTGGGATTTTCCCTTGGACTTTGAATCCTTCAGCTATCCACTCAATTTTTTTTAGCTTTTTTCCAACATTGAGTCTCCAGTTTATTTCTTACATTTTAGTTTTCTACTCACTTTTATATAGAGTTAGAGCCGTACAGCATGGAAACAGACCCTTTCATCCAACTCATTGAGGCCCACCAGATAATCTAAATTAATCTAGTCCCATTTGCCAGCATTTGGCCATATCCGTCTAAACCCTTACTGTTCATGGAATAAGATGGATGAACTTGCAGCATGGGTTAGTAACTGGGACTCCAATGTTGTGGCCATTTCAGAGATATGGCTAGAGCAGGGATAGGAATGGTTGTTGCAGGTTCCGGGGTTCAGATGTTTCAGTAAGAACAGGGATGGTGGTAAAAGTGGGGGAGGTGTGTGGCATTGTTAGTCAAGGACAGTATTATGGTGGCAGAAAGGATGTTTGAGGATTCATCTACTGAGATAATATGGGCTGAGGTTAGAAACAGGAAAGGAGCGGTCACCCTTTTGGGAGTTTTCTGTAGGCCTCCAAATAGATCCAGAGATGTAGAGGAAATGATAGCAAAGATGATTCTAGATAGGAGCGAGGGTACTGGGTAGTTGTTATGGGGTCTTTGACTTTCCAAATATTGACTAGCAATACTATAGTTTGAGTACTTTAGATGAGTCAGTTTTTGTCCAGTGTGTGGAGGAGGCTTTCCCATCACATTATGAAGACAGGCCAACAAAGGCGAGGCCATACTGGATAATGGACTAGGCCAGGTGTTAGATTTAGAGGTAGGTGAGCACTTTGGTGATAGTGACCACAATTTGGTTATGTCCACTTTAGTGATGGAAAAGGATAGGTACATACTGCAGGGCAAGAGTTATAGCTGGCGGAAAGGCAATTATGATGCAATTAGGCAAGAGTTAGGATGCATAGGATGGGGAAAGAAACTGCAGGCAATGGGCACAATTGAAATGTGGAGCTTATTCAATGAACAGCTACTGTGTATCCTTGGTAAGTATGTACCTGTCAGGCAGGCAGGAAGTGGTAGAGTGAGGGAGCCATGGTTTACTAAAGAAGTTGAATCTTTTGTCAAGAGGAAGAAGGCTTATGTAAGGATGAGGCGTGAAGGCGCTTGAGAGTTACAAGTTAGTCAGGAAAGACTATGAAGAGCCAGGAGGGGACATGAGACATCGTTGGCAGGGAGGATCAAGGAAAACCCCTAAGGCTTTCTATCAGGAATAAAAGTATGTCTAGAGTAAGATTAGGGCCAATCAAGGACAGTAGTGGGAAGTTGTCTGTGGAGTGAGTAGATAGAAGCGCTAAATGAGTATTTTCCATCAGCGTTCACAGGAAAATGTTGTTGAGAAGAATACAGAGATACAGGCTACTAGACTGGACTGGATTGAGGTTCACAAGTAGGTCTTAGCAATTCTGGAAAGTTTAAAAATAGGTAAGTCCCCTGGGCTATTTTGGGGCCACTGCTGTTTGTCATTTTTATAAGACCATAAGACATAGGAGCGGAAGTAAGGCCATTCAGCCCATCGAGTCCACTCCACCATTCAATCATGGCTGATGGGCATTTCAACTCCACTTACCCACATTCTCCCTGTATGAATGACCGGATGAGGGCATAGAAGGATGGGTTAGTAAATTTGTGGATGACAAAGGTCAGTGGAGTTGTGCATAGTGTTGAAGGATGTTGCAGGTTACAGAGGGACATAGCTGCAGAGCTGGGCTGAAAGGTGGCAAATGGAGTTTACTGCGGAAACGTGTGAAGTGATTCACTTTGGAAGGAGCGACAGGAATACAGAATGGTAAGGTTCTCAGTAGTGTAAATGAGCAGAGATCTCGGTGTCCATGTACATAGATCCCTGTAAGTTGCCACCTAGGTTGATAGGGTTGTTCAGAAGGCATGCAGTGTGTTAGTTTTTATTGGTAGTGATTGTGTTTTGGAGCCATGAGGTCATGTTGCAGCTGTACAAAATTCTGGTGCGGCCACCCTTGGAGTATTCCATACACTTCTGGTCACCTCATTAAAAGGGAGGTTGTGGAAGCTTTGGAAAGGGTTTAGAGGAGATTTACTAGGATGTTGCCTGGTATGGTGGGAAGGTCTTATGAAGAAAGGCTGAGAGACTGGAGGCTGGTTTTGTTAGAGAGAAGACTTTGGCAATTCATCCTATTCATGTCCCTCACGATTTTATAGACCTATAAGGTCACCATTCAACCTCCAATGCTCCAGGGAGAATAGACCAAGCCTATTCAGCTTTTCCCTATAGCTCATACCCTCCAATATCCTTTAAATCTTTTCTACACCATTTCAAGTTGAACAACATCTTTCCTATAGCAAGGAGACCAGAATTGAACCCAGTATTCCAAACGTGTCTTAACCAATGTCCTGTACAGCTGCAACATGACCTCCCAACTCCTATACTCAATGCAATGTCCAATGAAGGCAAGCATACTTAACACCTTCTTCACTATCCTACTTACCTGTGACCCCACTTTCAAAGAACTGTGAACCTGCATTCCAAGGTCTGTTTGTTCAGCACCACTCCCCAGGACCTTACCATTAAGTCCTGCCCTGATTTGACATTGCAAAATTTGACACCTCACATTTATCTAAATTAAACTCCACCTGCTACTCCTCAGTTCATTGGCTCATGTGATCAAGATCCCATTGTACTCCAAGGTAACCTTCTCGGCTGTCCAATACACCTCCAATTTTGGTGGATTTTACTAACTATACCTCCTATGTTCACATCCAAATCATTTACATAATTGCCACTTCTCAGCCCATTGACCCATCTGGTCAAGATCCTGTTGTAATCTGAGGTAACCCTCTTCACTGTCCACTACACTTCCAATTTTGGTGTCTTTTGCAAACTTACTAACTGTACCTCTTATGCTCACATCCAAATAATTTATGCAAGTGTTAAAAAGTAGAGGACCCAGCACCAGTCCTTGTGGCACCCCACTGGTCACAGGCCTCCAGTCTGAAAAACAGCCCTCCACCACCACCCTCTGTCTTTTACCTTCAGCCAGTTCTGTGTCCAATTGGCTAGCTCTCCCTGTATTCCATGTGATCTAACCTTGCTAACCAGTCTGCCATGGGGAACTCTTGTCGAATGCCTTCCTGAAATCCAAAATCATCATGTCTACTGCTCTGCCCTCATCAATCCTCTTTGTTACTTCTTCAAAAAAACTTTAGTAAATTCATTGACTATAACGTATTTTGAGATATCTGGTATTTGTGAATAAAGCATAATATAAATGCAAGTTTCATTTTGCATTGACTGTGTGACCAAATCGAGTTATTTCCTCACCACTGTGGCATTTTCAATATTTTGTTCCAAACGTTGTATGGTAGACAGAAAACAATGTTTATCAGTGTATAGAAACATTCCACGACAGCAGGACTATTATCACATTTAAACAGGTGCAATGAGACATGTTGGTTTCATCAGCCTCTCACCTGGATGTCGTGCACCGAGATTTCCAACGGAGTCAGGTACAGGTAAGGTTCCCCTGTGCCCTTCCCCAAGGGCCCATCGCTCACCGAGAAAACATTGGAGAAAGGCAGCCCCAGGACCACGGCCTGGGTGGAGATGGTGGCCATCGAGCACCAGTCAGATGCATGGACGATATACCGGGCCATTTGGGCCACCTCATCGTGAGGGGGAATCGAGATTGAACCCCGAAAGGACGTCAACACAAACAACAGCAAAACAAACATGCCCACCGCCATCATCTATCAGTCAACACCCGAATCTGACCGATCAAATTATAAACCCTACCCACAAACTGGCTGATCAACTGACAGCCCCGCCCACCGACTGACAGCACCGTCCACTGAATGACAGCCCCGCCCACCGACAGACAGCCCGGCCCACCAACTGACAGCACCGTCCATTGAATGACAGCCCCGCCCACCTACTGACAGCACCGTCCACCGAATGACAGCCCCGCACACCGACGGACAGCCCCGTCCACTGAATGACAGCGCCGCCCATGAATGACAGCCCCGCCCACTGACTGACAGCCCCGCCCACCGACTGACAGCCCCGCCCACCGACTGACACCCTGCCCACTGACTGACAGTCCCGCTCATCAACTGACAGCCGCGCCATCCGAACTGGTGGTCCACCATCTACTGATAGACCCGCCATAGACTGATTATCGCCCACGTACTGACAGAAACATCGATATTCCTGCTCCTCGGATGATGCCTGACCTGCTGTGCTTTTCCAGCACCACACTAATCTAACCTAGACTCTGATTTCCAGATTCTGTAGTCCTGACTTTTGCCGAAACCCATCCACTGCATGGCAGCCCCGCCCACAGAGCGGCAGCTCCGCCCCCAGATGACAGTCCCGCCCACTGACTGACCCGACACCAGACTGAAAGCCCCGCCCATAGACTGACAGTCCCGCCCCCAGAGTGAAGAAAGGTGTTTTCATTAATTACGATCTTCCGCAAAGTGACTTATGCTGCCTTATCTAGAATAATATCCTCTATGTCAAAGGCTCATTTAGGGTCATTCCATGACCCACCCGTCACAATGTTTGGAAGTCTGATACTATCCTGCCCTTTGTGTATGATGTGAATATTTGTGATGTGGAGGTGCCAGTGTTGGACTGGGGCGGACAAAGTCAGAAATCATACAACACTAGGATATACTCTAACAGATTTATTTGGAAGTTCAAGCTTTAGGAGCGCTGCCCCTTCGCCAGGTAACTAGTGCTCACTAGTGCTGACTGCTCACTTTACTAAGGACCTGTTTTGTTTCTGCTACTGAGCACTTTGGAGCTGTGACCAATGGATCCAGCCACAGGAGGGGTCATTGTCACGGTGGCTCTGGTGCCACAATGACACTGAGGAATTGAGGGGGAACAGATTCGCCAGCCAGCCCAGAACTAATCTCCAGCAGCCACCATACTGCTTCACCATACAGAAGTCACAGTTGACATTACTCTGAGGAACATCCTGCTGGATGTAGAGAATATATCATCCTCGATTTTCTCCAGATGAGTGAGGTACAATGTCACCACAGACTGAGGATGTCCTGAAACACCATCACAGATCTTCTGGAGCAGGATCTGCACCCTGAACAGGTGGGTGGCAATCCTATTTAAGTTGCCATCAAGGTGACAGTTGCACTAAACTTTAATGCAACTGTCTGATTCCAAGGATCCACTGGGGATCTGGGTAGGATCTCACAATCCTCAATCCATAAATGTATCAAGGCTGTATCTGATGCAATTTGTGCCGGATTACATACTTGATCTCATTTTCTTGTCATAAGGTTAGTGCCACAGTTTGGGCAGTAGGTGTTCCCAAATGTTGGCTAATTCCATGTGCAAGGTGCAGCAGCGATTATTTGATCATGACCAATGGCTCAATTTAGGTATTGCCTAAGTGAGGGCAAAAGTAAATACAATATAGATTATTTTTCAACTAGGTTGATCACTGACCAGATGCTAGGCCTGCAGAAATTAACATTCTGATGTTTGGTTCAGTCTGGGGATTGTTCCAGGCAGAGTGTGCTGCATAATCCTAGCATAATCATATTTGGAGCAAGCAAAGATATGATGGGATGCATGCTGAGGTGGGAGGTACCAGTCTCCTGAGGAATGTACTGAGGGACAGGAACATCACTTTTTGTATGATGCAGCAGTGCAGCATCAGGTGCAACAAGTCACACAGGACTTAATTAATACCCAGCTCCATTTGACATGATCTAGATGCAGTGATCATTCATCGATTGTAAATTTGTTGTTTATTGTGTGGCAAGAAACACTGTGATTCCCAGAAGCAAATACAGTATTTCTTGGTTTTTACTTTGCTTTGCTTTCACTGAATAAACATGAATATTTTTAAACATTTGAAGGCTTTCCTGTATGAGATACCCCTACATTGAACAATGAAAACATGTTACACTATGTTGGACAACAGAGGAAGAGTAGCACTCCCTTGAATAGGTTTCTAAGATGGGATGATATTAAGGATTGGTAACCTGTGTTGCTTGGTTCTTATAACTTCAGTCACAATTACTCTCAATCATATAGGTGATGATAGAAAGATTGTACAAATGTGAGCTTGAGTTTGCAATGAGATGTTAGCTGTGTAACCTAAATATACTCAGAATTCTTTCGGTTGGGTTTTGCTCTCACTAAATGCACAATAAAGTAGCTTCTGGCTGCTAGTGTGTGGCCTATGGAGTAACTTGGCCTAAAAATGGCACCAGCACTGGGAATCCTGGGAAGTACCAGCAGTAATGAGTACTGTTGAGCACACAATAGTGCGAGAGGGGCTCCACAGGGTTGTGGTGCATAGATAATGGGTCAAGCTGCAGATGCAAAAACTTCCTAGTACTTATGGAAAGAGACCTTTTGCGAAACTCCCAGAAATTGACACTTACCCAATTTCTGGTAAAATTCAGCCCAAAGAGTCTTACAAAATGACAATAGAAGCACATAACTTTTGTTTTGGCAGAAACTCATGACAAAATTCCCACAACATTAAATGTCATATTTTTGGGGCAAAAAAGCCCACAGTTTTCGTTGTGATGGTTTATTAACTCAAGGTTGCAAAGGTATGAGGAAACATGAACTGCTTTTAATTTGATACTTTTTCTTATCATGCAGATCCCCTTAGTTTGTTCAATTATTCTTTAAACAGAAGGTACCATCAGCCCTCTAAGGTGGATGTGAAAGATCCTACAAAGACACAAAAGGTATTTATTCTTGGTCTCCTGGAAATATATCCCTAGGTTAACATTACAAAAGTTATTTGAGATTTTCTAGTGATTAACACATTCTTAATTGTGGGAAGCTTGCTGTGGACAAGTTGCTTGCCACAACATTGAAACAGTGATCACACTTCACAAAAGCATTTGAGACATTCTATCGGTTTTGAAAAGTGCTATAGAAATTAAAATCTTTCTTCCTTCTTTCTGAGTTTTCTTTAAAAAAAACATTTAAATATTCTAAATCCAAACTAGAACTCAAAGGGAAACAAACTTTTGTAATGTAATAAATTACTTTTATTCTTGTCTATTGAAATCTGTATCTCCTGTTCATATAAATTTCGAAGAAGATCATGTTCCAGCCACAAGATGTCACTATAGGAAAACAATTTGTTCTGTGTTCCAGCTGTTGCTCTGTAGTGTCACTCAAAATAGAAGTTGAGGTTACACCATACTTCTTTTCTTTAATTAATAAAAATATTTATGGCATATAAGTACTTGTGCAAACTTTGAAGTCACTTGCTGAACTGTAATTTTGCTTCTTTTCCCAGAACATTCAATTTCACTGGAAATTTCAATTTCTTATCCTGCTTTTGATAGGTTTTACTCAAACCTATTTTTACAGTTTCCTCACCCTTGTAGGCAAATGTTACTAGCCCATGATCATCTGGAAGATTAAATGCTGACATAGTCCTCTTCCGTTGAATGGCATGTTTCTCTGATATAATTTCTGTGTATAAGATCATTCTATTGAACCCAAGCTTTTCCATTTCAGCCTCAATTCCAAGCTGTTTACCTACATACCAGTGTGTAACCTTGATTTCCTGCTGATCTCCAACCACTATCTATCCTATCTGTGCAACTTTCTTCAGCTGTGCCTCTTAGTTTTTGCCAACAACCTTCCCTCTCTACTGTCCATGGTGAATTTCCCCTTCCATCAGTCCATTCACCATGCCTTCCGTACCACTGGGTCACAATCCTGGAACTCGCTTCCTAATAGTAATGCCCTTGTCCCATGAATTAATTTTAAATTATATATTGTTGGTACAGCCTTTAACATTCTCACTTCTGCCTGCCTTTCTGCTTTTTCAGCAAGAGACCACTATTAGTCAATGACCCATGAACTGATCTGAGTGCCCTGTCCAGAGTCCTATCCTTGTTAATAAGCAGGATCAAACATAGCAAGTATTATTACACACTGTGCTCCCAACGTGATATTTTAATGTTAAATTATGTAAGGAAGCCTTTTCACCTATTGCCTTAACTTTACGTTTAGTATTATGTGGCATTATATTGAATGTCTTTTGCAAATCTGCATGATCCATATCTATAGTATTACCCTCATCAACCCTTTCTGTTACCTCTTTAAAAAATCCAGCAAATTAGTTAAACATTAGAAATCCATGCTGGACTTCCAAAACAATCCATCTTTTCCATGTGACGACTGATGGGTATTCCAAATAATTGTTTGTAGAAGTTTCCCCATCACTGAAGTCAAAATAACTGGTCTGTAGTTGTTGGGTCTGGCCTTCTAGCATTTTTTGAACAAGGGAATAATGTCTGCAATTCTCCAATTTTCTGGAATCTCTCCTGAGTCTAGGAAAGCCTTGATGACTCTGGACATTGCCCCTCTTGGTTCCTTTCACATGCTTGGATGTGTCGCATTTGGTCTCAGTTCCTTATCAACTTCAAGTATTGATAAGTTACACAAGCATCTTCCCTGTCAATTTATCAATTCAGTGAAAGTACTTTCTTCTTTGTCACCGTAGCCATGGTAGTATCTACCACTTTGGTAAAGACTGATGCAAATTTAACTCCACAGCTATAGCTCTTTCTTCCATGTGATCCATAACCAGCTCTGCTTCTCCCCTTACCACCTTTTTGATGTGTCTATAGAATCCGTTAGGATTCCCCTTTATGCTGGTCACCGGTCTTTTCTCATAATCCCTCTTTACTTCCCAATTTTGCCTTTTCACCTCCTTTCTAAACTTCTGTAATCCTCTGGTTTCTCACTTGTATTTTCTAACTGACACCTGTCATTAGCACACTTCTACTTCTTCATTTTAATTTCTATATCCTTTTTCATCTGGGGACTTCTGGATTTGTTTATCCTCCCTTTTCATTTTCAGGGGATATACCTTGACTGTGCCTGAACTACTTCCTCTTTCAAAGTAGCCCATTGTTCAGTTACAGATTTCAAAATCAACTTTTTGTTCTGGTCTGTCAGGCTGAGCTCTGTTCTTTCCTCCTTGAAGTAGGTTCTCCCCCATTTAATCATTTTTACTCTGGATTGCTCATTGTCTTTTTCTATCATCATTCTTTATGTTACAATGGTCACTGACTCCTCAATGGTCCCCCACTGACACTAAATGTACTTGGCCCATCTCATTTACAGGAACCAGGTCTAAAAGTGGATCCCTTCGATTGTGACCAGACGCAGTCTGCAGGAAATTTTGCTGAACACAGACTAGGAATGTTTGCTTCTTATAACTCTTTTTTTTAATAAATATTCTTGTTGAAAAGATTTTAGGTTTTTTACAAAATTACAAAACCAGTACAAAATAGTATGACAATTTATAGTAGAGTCATAGTCATAGAGTCAGAGATGTACAGCATGGAAACTGACCCTTCGGTCCAACCCGTCCATGCCGACCAGATATCCCAACTCAATCTAGTCCCACCTGCCAGCACCCGGCCCATATCCCTCCAAACCCTTCCTATTCATATACCCGTCCAAATGCCTCTTAAATGTTGCAGTTGTACCAGCCTCCACCACATCCTCTGGCAGCTCATTCCATACACGTACCACCCTCTGTGTGAAACAGTTGCGCCTTAGGTCTCTTTTATATCTTTCCCCTCTCACCCTAAACCTAGGCCCTCTAGTTCTGGACTCCCCGACCCCAGGGAAAAGACTTTGTCTATTTATCCTATCCATGCCCCTCATAATTTTGTAAACCTCTATAAGGTCACCCCTCAGCCTCCGATGCTCCAGGGAAAACAGCCCCAGCCTGTTCAGCCTCTCCCTGTAGCTCAGATCCTCCAGCCCTGGCAACATCCTTGTAAATCTTTTCTGAATCCTTTCAAGTTTCACAAACAACCTACTAATCTACTCCACAGATGGCAGAAACACAAAAAAACAAAAAAACCCTATAAAGTCTACACTTCAATAAATAATCAAGGAGAAAGAAGAAAAATAAATAAACAGACGAAATAAAATTAAACCAAATTGTAACAAGGTAACTTAAATTATATTCAATTAAATTACTGCACTCAGCACAATCTCATCACAGCTCCCAACCACTGGGAACAATAGTAAGTAGACCTGTATTTGTTCGGGATCCTTCCTCCCAGGGGCCTCCAAACCGACAAACACAGTCCTCACGGCTAAACAAAGGTTCTGAATAAAATAGCCAATATATCCACATCAATATAATTCAAAAAGGCCGCCATGTTCTGTAAAACAATTTCGTTTTCTGGTGCACCATACTCATAAGGAAGTGCAGGGGAATGTGTTCCATAACTATCCTACGCCAACTCGATAGTCCTGGGGGATTCTCCGACACCCAGCTCATCAGGATATTCTTCCTTGCGCAAAAAGATAGAATATTAAACAATTTCTTCCCATACGCATCCAGGCAGGGAAGATTTGGGAGACCCAATAGGTGGGACACCAGATCCAACCTAACCTCAGTTCCCAAAACCTTTACCAAAGCAGTCGCTATGTCAACCCAATACCTGCAGATTTGTGGCATGACCACAAACAGTGAGTAAGAGTCCCAATCTCCATTTTGCACTTGGGGCACACTGGGGACATTCCTGTCTTGAATTTTGCAAGCCGTTTTGGTGTCAGGTGAGCCGTATGGAGTACCTTCAGTTGAATAGCCTGGGTCGTATTACAAATCAAGATCTTCTTAACATTTTCCCAGATATCCTCCCACATCTCTGAGGAGATTTCCACTCCTAATTCTTGAGTCCAGGGTTTTTATAGCCGTAAAACGTCCTTCGAAACATTACTACCTAACAAGTGATAGAGAGTGCTAACCGAGAGGGCACCCATAGACCAGAGCACTCTCCTCTCCATGTCCAATTTGTAGGGATTAACCATCAATGTAGTCTTTTTTTGTCCGCAGTCTCTAACCTGGAAGTAATGAAAGAGATCCTTCTTAGGTAACTCGAACTTCTGACTCAGTTGTTTGAAGGACTTCATGACCTCCTGGTCAAATAGATCTCCCAAACAGGAGATTCCTCTGGACTCCCTGAGCTTAAAGCCAGAGTCCATTGACCCCACCTGGAATCCCAACATTCCCACTATGTGAATGAAAGGGAAGTTTTTTGTAAATTTCCCTCGCCCTGACGCATCATTCTCCATGCTTTAACTGTGTTTAGGACAATCAGGTTTTTACAGTGATCCATAACAGTTCTCATCTTGTCCATAAACAACAAATTAATGATGGGGCATTTTGTCTGGGAGACCTCAATATCTGGTCAAATTGATCGCAGGTCCTGACAGGCCATTCAGCCACATAGAATAACAAGGAACTCAATTGGTACTTCCTAAAGTCTGGAAAATCTTGACCCCCCTCCCTTGCAGAAGCTGCAATTTATCCAGCTTTATAAGAGGCCGCCTATGATGCCAAATAAAAGATCCAAGCCAGCTGTAAAGCCTGCACAGTGTTTGCCTTGGCAGCATCAAAAGGAGCATTTGCATGGGATATAATAAGCAAGGAAGAACATTCATTTTAACCAGAGCTATTCTACCCAACCAAGATATCGGAAGTTCTTCCCAGTGCCGAAGGTCCTGCCTTATCTTCTCTAACAACTGAACATAGTTGGCTTTATATAGTTGATCGAAAACAGGGGTGATAAAAAAACCTAAATACAGAAAACCTCCCTGTGACCACCGCGAAGGGAAATGGGTTCCATCCCCAAAGTTGGATATACTACTAAGACCCCCCCCCCCCCACCTGCAGGCATGGCCTCTGATTTCATGAAATTAATTTTATACCCTGAAAACAAACCAAATAGATTAATCACTTGTAGTAAGCGGGGCACAGATGTCATTGGATCAGTTAAAAAGTGAAGGACGTCATCCGAATAGGGGGTGATTTTATACCTGCCTGACTCTACCTCCGGGTCAGTTATATTGGGATCCATCTGGATGGCCTCCACCAGCAGCTCGATCACCAATGTAAATAATAGTGGCAAGAGAGGGCACCCTTGTCAGCAGCCTCTGCCAACACTAAAACTATCTGACCTTATACCATTAGTGAGAACTGCTGCTTTCGGATCGCTATGCAACGCTGCCACCCATTTGGCAAAATCCCCTCCAAGACCAAACCATTCCATGACATAAAAGGCCACTCCTCCTGATCAAATGCTTCCTCTGCATCCAGGGAGACTACCAAACCCGGGATCGTTCTTTGCTGGCAAATTTGGACCATATTTAATACTCTTCTAATGTTATTGGTAGGCATATGACCCTTAATCAAACCTGTCTAGTTCTCCTTTACAAACAGACCCTCTCCAGCCTTAACGCTAGCATTTTCGACAGGGTTTTAAAATCCACGTTCAGTAATGATATGGGCCTGTACGAAGTGCAATCTTCTGGGGCTTTTCCTTTCTTAAGGATAAGAGAAATATTTGTTTCTCTCAAAGAAGATGGGAGGCAACCCTGACTGAATGAGTAATTGTACATATCCAAGAGTGGTCCGGCCAGCTTGTCTATAAACTCTTTGTGAGTCTCACTTTAAAATCCATCCGGACCGGGCGCTTTACCACTCTGGAACAGCCTCACCGCCTCCTGTACTTCCTGAATTGTCGGGGGGGGGGCACTCAAAAAGGATGTCTGCTCTAAGGTTACACCTGAAAGGTCCAAGGTCTTAAAAAAAGACTACATCTTGATCATTCTATCTTCACAGCCCTCTGACTGATACAGTTCAAAACAAAACTTCTTAAATGCTGCATTAAACGTTTTGGCATTGCAAGTAAGAGTACCAGCACTCTCTCTGATGGGCGTAATAGATTGGGGGGCTGTCTTCTTTCTGGCCAAGTAAGCTAGATATCTACCCGGTTTGTCACCATACTGAAATAATCTCTGTTTCACAAAAGAGATTTCGCTCTTTGCTGTTTGGGTAAATGCAGCATTCAAAGTAGCCCTAAGGGCTGTAATCTGCTGTAATTTAGTTACAGATGGCTTATCAAAGTGTGCTGTCCCAACCACCTTCAGGCGAGCCTCAAGCAAACGTTGCTGTTCTCCCCTCTGTCGCTTCCAGGTCGCAGAGTAAGAAATAATCAAACCCCATGCATAGGCCTTGGCAGTCTCCCACAGCACCGATGTGTTGCTGGCCGTACCTGCTTCTTTCACTTCTTAACGTTACCACAGGCCCAGTCGACATTCAGGTAGTTAAATTCTACCTCTATTATATTGACATCCCCTGTATTTTCCCTGTAGATTTGTTCCTATAAATCTTTCCCACTAGTTGATGGCCTATAGTCTACACTGACCAATATAATTTCACCGTTTTCATTCCTTAGCTGTAACCAAGGATTCTATCCTTGAGTCATTTAGGAGATCAAGCACTTCAATGTTTTCCTTAATCAATACCTCAACCCCACCCCCTCCTTTCCTTCCCTAACTTTTCTGAACACCTTGCATATAGGAATATGCCCAGTCCAGCCCTTCCTTAAGCATTGTTATTGTTACAACATCATATTTCTACATGACAATCTGTGCCTGTAACTCCCTTATGTTATTTACTACACCCAGTGCATTCACAAGCATACCCAGTAATCCCAATTTAGACTTTGTTGCTTTCTCTTGAATTAGGTAGATGAAGGACATTTTTTTTGATAATCACAAGTACGTATTTACAATTAGAAGATGTGAACATGTTATGAATGATTGGATAACAATCCTGCGTGCTAGTTCAATTATAATTGGATAATATAGTCATTGCCATGGATCTGGAATGTAAATTATGTGAACACTGCTATATAAAGATATGTTTGAAAAACTGTGTAATCTTTTGATTGAAAACTTGTTATCTATAAAAGTAGTATAAAACCATTTTTATTGTTGGAAAATTTGAATTGTGCACCATCTTTGGTTCTAATGGAAGTCTCAGCCCTTTCCGGTACTCTTCAAAAAACTTCAGCAAGTTAGTCAAATATATGTTAAAAAGTTTTTTTATTATTATTATCATTCATTCACAGGATTTAAGGGTCACTGGCTAGTACTGCATACATTGCCCATCCCTATTTACCAAGAGGGCAGTTGAGAGTCAACTACATTGCTGTGGGTCTGGAATCATAAGTTGGCAGACAAGGCGAGGATGGCAGTTTCCTTCCCTAAAGGATATTAGTGAACAATCATTTCATGGTCATCATAGATTGTTAACTGCAAATTTTTACTGAATTCAAATTCGACCATCTGTCACAGCAGGATTTGAGCCTGGGTCCTGGTCTCCAGATTAATAATTGCCAGATTACAAATAATTTATTTGTAGTATCACTTTTATTTTTAAAAACTGCGTTTACTTGTTCTGCACCACATTGTAACTAAGAATGTCTTTGCTCTAGTGCTTAGTTAAAACTAATCCCTGAATTTAAACACACTACATATGCATGTGTCCCAAGTTTTCCTGATGCTATTTGAGCTTTTCCAGTGCATCTTTAATCCCAGATAATAAGATTTGCTCATGCTAAATATTTATTTGCATGAATTAGTATCTTAGAGGAAATAAGAAAACATTGGAATTTTAAAGTATTGGAAGAGTGATTTTCTTTGAACAAAAGCTACCTGAAATCTGAAAATGCTGATTTTAAAGAGTTTGAAATAAAAATAAGTAAAATCCAACAAAAGATGTAGATGTTTTATTTGCTCAAAAAATACAACACATAGTTTTTGTCTTTGTCTGGGTTTGGGGATGGGGGGAGTCCAGAGAGAGAGTGAGAAAAGAGATCAGTCTGATGCTGGTGCTGTTGGGAAAACAGGCAGGAGCAAGGCAGAGAACGAGGTAGGACTGATAAATTAAACTGTGGTTATTTCAATGCAAAAAGGCTGACAAGTAAGGTAGATGAACTCAGGGCATTTTTGGGAAAAGGGGAGTGGGATATCATAGCTGTTACAGACTCAGGGATGGATAAGACTGTTCCAGGGTATAGATGCTATAGGAAGGATAGAAAGGGGGGCAAGTGAGGAGCGGGAGGGGTGTTTTTGATTTGTGTTAATGTTATGGCTTTGTGCGTCGGAAATTGTGTCTCACTAACTTGATTGAGTTTTTTGAAGAAATAATGAAGAAGATTGATGAGGGCAGAACAGTGGTCATTGTCTACATGAACTTCAGTAAGGCATTAACAAGGTTCCACACTGCAGACTGATTAGCAAGGATGGATTCCCGTGGAATACAGGGATAACTAGCCATTTGGATACAAAATTGGCTAGAAGTAAGAGACAGAGAGTGATAGTGGAGGGATGTTTTTCAGACTGGACGCCTATGACTTGCGGTGTGCCACAGGGATCGGTGCTGGTCACCTGCTTTTTGTCATCTAAATAGTTTGGATGTGAATATAGGAGGTATGGTTAGTAAATTTGCAGATAACACCAAAATTGGTGGTGTAGTGGACAGCAAAGAAGGTTACTTCAGAGTACAATGGGACCTTGATCAGATGGGCTGATGGTCTGAGGAGTGGCAGATGGACTTTAATCTAGGTAAATGTGAGGTGCTACATTTTGGAAAGGCAAATCAGGTAGGACTTATACATTTAATGGTAAAGTTTTGGGGAGTGTTGCCCAACAAAGGGACCTTGCAGTGCAGGTTCACAGTTCCTTGAAAGTGGAACTGCAGGTAGACAGGGTAATGAAAAAGGCATTTGGTACGCTTTTATTTTATTATTAAGTGCATTGAGCTTAGGAGTTGGGAGGTCATGTTGGAGCTGTACAGGACATTGGTCAGACCACCTTTGAATACTAAGTTCAATTCTGATCTCCTTGCTTTTAGATGGATGTCGCGAAACTTGAAAGGGTTCAGAAATGGTTTACAAGGATGTTGCCAGGGTTGAAGATTTGAGCTATAGAGAGAGGTTGAATAGGCTGGGGGTATATCCTCTGGAGTATCAGAGGCTGAGGGGTGACCTTACGGAGGTTTATAAAATCATGAGGGGCATGGATAGACTGAATAGTAAGGTCTTTTTCCCAGGGTTGGGGAGTTCAAAACTAGAGGGCAAAGGTTTACTGTGAGAGGGGAAAGATTTAAAAGGGACATAAGGAGCACGTTTTTCATGTGGAGGGTGGTGAGTGTATGGAATGAACTGCCAGAAGAAGTGGTGGAAGCTGGTACAAATATAACATTTAAAAGTCATCTGGATGGGTATATGAATAGGAAGGGTGTGGAGGGATATGCACCAAATGCTGGCAAATGGGACTAGATTAATTTAGGATATCTGGTTGGCATGGATGAGTTGGACTGAAGGGTCTGTTTCTGTGTTGTACAGCTCTATGACTCTATGACTCTAGAGCAATGATACCCTAACTTCACTAGAACTAGAGGGCGTAGGTTTAGGGTGAGGGGGAAAAATATAAAAGAGACCTAAGGGGCAACCTTTTCATGCAGAGGGTGGTGAGTGTATGGAATGAACTGACAGAAGAAGTGGTGGAGGCTGGTACAAATATAACATTTAAAAGGCATCTGGATAGGTAAATGAATAGGAAGGGTTTGGAGGGATATGGTCAGGTGCTGGCAAGTGGGACTAGATTGGGTTGGGATATCTGGTCGGCATGGACGGGTTGGACAGAAGGGCCTATTTCTGTGCTGTACATCTCTGACTCTATGACTCAATGACTTTTCATTTGTGGGCGGCACGGTGGCACAGTGGTTAGCACTGCTGCCTCACAGCGCCTGAGACCTGGGTTCAATTCCCGCCTCAGGCAACTGACTGTGTGGAGTTTGCATGTTCTCCCCATGTCTGTGTGGGTTTCCTCCGGGTGCTCCGGTTTCCTCCCACAGTCCAAAGATGTGCAGGTCAGGTGAATTGGCCATGCTAAATTGCCCGTAGTGTTAGGTAAGGTGTAAATGTAGGGGTATGGGTGGGTTGCGGGTCGGTGTGGACTTGTTGGGCCGAAGGGCCTGTTTCCACACTGTAATGTAATCTAATCTAATTGTCTCTGCAAGTGCTATCCATTTCTCCAAGTATTTTGTGCACCTCAGTAATCCTCTTTAATATTCTTTCTTTGTTCTCATAGTCCTCATGTGTTAGTTTAAAGCCCTCACAATAGAACTATTAAAACATCCCATTCACTCTTGCTCTGCTCAGGTCCTATGTGTCCAATTTGAACAGGTGCCATCTTCCCCAGAGCCAGTCACAGAGTCTGAGACATCTAAAGTCCTCCCTCCTGGACCATCTTTCAAGCCACACAGTCATCTGCATTATCCTTCTATTCTATGCAATTGCACGTGGCATTGGAGGTAAACCAGGGATGAATACATTTGAGCTCCTGCTTGCTAACTTTCTAGCTAGCTTCTTAAATTTTGACTGTAGGACCACACTTCCCTTTCTACCAAAAGCCGATGGTACCAATGTGGTCCATGACTTCTGGATGTTCACCATTCCACAGAAAAATGACCTTCAGCTGTTCTATAGCATCTTTGGAAGGCAACTTATCATCCTGGAATTCACCCCCACCTCCATAGGAATACAGAAAGATTTTATTTCACTAACTTAAGTGCTGACCTCTGTCAAACAACTGGCAAGTGATCAATTTACAAGGAACAAGAATGATTATTTACTTTGTACATGGGAGATGATGGCTCATAAATTTGTTAGAGTTCTTTGATGAAGGGACCAGAAAGGTTGATGAGAGCAGGGCGTAAGAAGTAGTATATATGGTTTCCAGAATGTTCTTTGATAAGGTGCCACATGGTATGGTTGCTTTGGAAGGTTAGATTCCAAGGACTCCAGGGGAAATTAGCAAATTACATACACAATTGGCTTGACGGTAGGAAGCAGAGGGTAATAGTGGAAGGATGCTTGTTGGACTGGAGGCCTGTGACTAGTGGTGTGCCTCAGGGGTTGGTGCTATGCCCATTGCTATTTATTATCTGTATCAATGATTTCGATGAGAATGTACAAGGCATGATTAGTAAGTTTCCAGATGACACTAAAATAGACGGTATTGTGGACAGTGAGGAAGGCTATCAGAAATTGCATCAGAACCTTGATTAGCTGGGAAATGGCAAATGGAGTGTAATATAGACAAGTGTGAGGTGATGCATTTTGGAAAGTTAAATCAAGGAAGGAGTTTCATGGTGAATGGTAGGGCCTTAATGAGTGCAGCGGAACAGAGGGACCTTGGAATCCAGGTGCACAGTTCTCTGAAAGTGGAGTCACAGGTAGTGAAGAAGGCTTTTGACACACTGGCCTTCATCATTCAAGACATTGAGTATAAATGTTGGGAAGTTATGTTGCAATTGCACAGGATCTCGGTAAGGCTGCACTTGGAGTATTATGTACTTTGGACACACTGCTATAGGAAGCATGTTATTAAATTGAAAAGAGTGCAGAAGAAATTTACAAGGATCTTGCCAGGACTCAAAGGTCTGAGTTATAGGGAAAGGTTGGACAAGTTACAACTCTTTTATTTAGAGTGCAGGAGACTGAGGGGGAACCTTATAGAAGTGTATATGATCATGAGAGGCATGGATAGGGTGGATGGACTCAGTCTTTTTCCCGGGGTTAGGGAATCGAGGACTAGAAGGCATCAGTTTAAAGTTAGAGTGGAAAGAATAAAAGGGAACCTGAGGGGCAACATTTTTGTACAGAGGGTGGTATAAATATGTAATGAGCTACCAGCGGAAGTGGTTGAGAAGGGTACATTAATAACATTTAAAAGGCATTGGACAATTACATGGATAATAAGGTTTAAAAGTATATGGGCCAAGTGCAGGGAAATGAGGTTAGCGTGGATGGACATTTTGTTCGGCATGGACCAGTTTGGGTCGAAAGGCCTGTCTTTGTGCTGTAGGACTCTATGATTCTATTAGAGGGGTATCCTACCAAGAGGTGGTAGAAATTCCTCTGTGTACTAGAATACTTAAAAGAATTTGACTTAAGATTTAGAGAGGAAATAACTTAAAATATTGTTTTATAAAGTAACCTGTGGATTATTATTCCCATGTTCCCCATTTCAGTTCCAGAGTAATATATTATTGGATACACCATCAGTTCAGGACATTTTTCTAAATTCATGGTGATAGGATAGATGCTAAAAAGGTAGCCCAATGATAATATAAATGAAGATAGGAAACCACTGCAAGGGATTAAGTTGATGTGGAGAATGCAATAAAAGGAATAGTGTTTTTTTCATAATCACAATATGTCAAGATATTATTGGTGAATAATATAGCAAGTTCTTAAAAAAAACTGCATTGGTGAGTTTTATTTAAGAAATAACACAACCGCTTTGTTTACAAAGTATGGGAGAATGAAGTTTACTTTTCACTGTCAAGAAAATCTTTATATCATATACTTGAATCTCAGAATATGCTATAGTCTGTTCATAGATTGGCTACCAATTCAGTGTTTAATCCTTGAATGCTTAATCCCTTATATAAATAAACTCAATAAGCAGTCGGAGTTCTCCATCAAAATACTCAATTAGTAGGAACTCTGTTGTGAAAATGATAATTTGGGAAATCAGTTGTGAACAGGCTGTCAGGAATACTTAGTACTGTTTTTATTTAATTCTACACTTCTTTTGTACAATTTGTTGACATATGCACAGTCACAATGATGTTATGTATTTGTATACCCAAGCTTGCTTTTTCACAATCCTAAAGGAAGCTTTACTCTCCCAAAGGGTGCCTTACCTCCGCCATAGGAGGCATGGGACCAGATCCAAAATAAAGGAACATAAAACATGCTTCCAGCCCTCACACTTAACACCCATCATGCTCACTTTCCTCAAGCGACCTGTATAACTCTCACGTACTTAATTCATCCCCCATGTCTCCTGTGCTACCCAATACTCCTTTACCCATCCTCATAGCCCCACATACTCTTATGCCAATTTAGTGGCAACTCCTACCCATCACTCTTTTGCTATTCACTGACCAAGCCGACTCATTGATTATTCACAAGTAGCCAATGCACACAAGAGAGTATATTTTTATTATTTAAAGTCTATGTTTTTGGTACACTACCAAGACAAGCTCGTTCATGCATATAAACATATTTTGACATACTTCTTGACAGGATGACACTTGTTGAGAGGTCTTGACATGTTGAACAGTTCCAAGTGTTTATGCCCATTTTACGTGCAATCTTCTCTACTGTTAACAGTTCCAAAAGATACCTGACCCTCTCTCCAAAGGATTGCTGACCCAGTCCCAAACAATACATGAGGCTTCCCTTCTCAAAACGATCCCTGACCTCCATCCCATGCCAAGATATCCTGGGACCATACCTGCAGCGAGATGCCTCAATACTCCAAAGAGCATGCCCTGGCTCTCCTAAAGGAATGCACTGAGAATGGACTTGCTTTCACTTGATCTAATCTCCAGACTCCAGGTTTCAGACATCAAAGACTCCAAAATCTGATGGCAGTAGAGGTTCTTGGTCATTTAAATGGCCAGCTGCCTTCAGAAACTGTTGTATACAAACCTCGATCTCACTCCTATGAAAATGAGAAATACTGGGTTTGAGGCTTTCTCACCACAGTAAAGATATTCTCCGTGACAGTAAAAATCTAGGCCAGAGTGTACTTGCATATGGGGTAGAGAAATATCAGAGGCCATCAATTTAAGATGATCACTAAGATACCTAATGGGAACTTTTAAGAAAATCTTTACTCAAAGAGCTTATATGAGGAACTTGTCATCACAGGGAGTGGTTGAAGTGCATATGAAAGAACCATTCAAGGGGGACCTAAAAAGCATATGGAGAGAAGCAAACAAATGGTTGAAATGGTACTTTTAGGTGAGGAAAGATTGAAGAAGGCCTAAGTTAAGCCATAAATCATAACCATGATGCAAGGGCTGGTTGGATAAATGGCTTTATTTCTGGAGCGTTATGACATGTATATATGTAGAGTAGTAGCTTCCTGTAAGTTCTTAATTTTTTTGTAAATTTGCCTAAGATGACATCTCTGTTCCTAATTTATATCCTGTTTTGATATAACTTTCTGATAGTACCACCCTCCCAAACCAACAGGATGTGCGCACTTATAGCATTTTACAGTTAGCTTTTATTTCACAATAATTGAATTGCATGTGACTTCTAATTTCTCCCCTTGAAAATAATAAGGAAGAAAATTATACAAATTAAGCCAGTGACTTTATCTACGTACAAGCTTTTACTTTGTACAATGTTTGATAAAATATTAAGATTAGTACAATAGAAAAACAAAATTTATTTTGTTGTACTTTCAAGAAAACATGTAGTGGTTGAATGGCTTTATTTATTTCACAAAAATGTCATTTCACAGAGAAATTGTCTTTAAAATAAATCAGCATGAGCAGAGGAATTATTTGGGACTGGGAAAAGCTAGCCCATTACGTTTCAGCAAGTTATTCTCACTGCTTTGCTTTGTC
The DNA here is from genome assembly GCF_004010195.1 of Chiloscyllium plagiosum. Taxonomy (NCBI): domain Eukaryota; kingdom Metazoa; phylum Chordata; class Chondrichthyes; order Orectolobiformes; family Hemiscylliidae; genus Chiloscyllium; species Chiloscyllium plagiosum. The sequence goes on from NC_057721.1 coordinate 50,536,664, forward strand.
AGCATTAAGCCAGTTTCATTTGCTTTTCCCATTCGACAAGTCTGTGACACTCTGTGTAAAAGGGTTATATCAAACTTTACTCCAACAATTTTGTATTTTGGTATTCAAACCCATTGTCACAGTGAACAGTTTGGCAGGATTAATTTTATTTTATTTAATAATTTAAATTTCTGGCACTCTAAAGAACTTAACTATTTGGAAATTATACCTTCACTATATCTTTTGCACCAACCCCGGAAAAACTAGTATGACATGGAAATAAATGTACCTATTGTACGAGCTCCATTTTGAGGGATATGAATTGGATCAGTATGCACCCATCATTTCCTTCTGTCAAGTAATCAGCACTTATGTTTATCTAATATAACAGTTAGGCTGAAAGCCAACATCATTGCACTTGTTTTTCTGATGTGGAGCAGGCACAACATTGTCGAATTTATCAATGCACTGGCACATGTCCCAATTTGCCACAGTGAAATTCTTCCTGAGATGGTTTGGTATGCAGATCTCCCGCAACCACTAAGAAGCACAGCATTTGTTTTAATGAGTGCCACATGCCTGAGCTAAGGCCCACTGCCTAAATTTATTTGTTGAAGCAGGAAGTCATTGTCTTAACATTGCCTTAGAAAGCATTCTCCAGAAGTGGTACTTTAAAAGGATACTTACCCCCATTAAGATGAGGTTCTGTTTCAACTTGATAGTTATTGGTGGTGATGGCCTGTATTTCAGAGGACATTTTGCAGTAAGACTACTGGATTAGTGCATAGCAGCTTGGGATAAGGACTATTCCCGAAGCATCAGGTCAAGCAAACATTGAGAACCAAGTCAGGAGAACTGTCATGGAATTGGCGATTGGGCTTCTCAGGTCAAAATTTCAAAGACTCAGCAGATTTTGAAGCATGAATATAGCAAGTATCAAAATTTGTCATTGTTCCTACACCAACTTCCAGGCAGCAACTCACTGATGAAGTCTTCTCATGACATTTTCCTTTCCTCCCCAATGCCCCAACATCTGCCTAATCCAGTCATCATAACCAGAACCTGAATGCACTCAAAAATGTCTTAACTCCATGGTTATTGCTTTTCTGTAACTAAGAATATTAGATCAACAGCAATTTAAGACAAACAAATACAGCAGGCAGTGAAGAAAGCTAATAGCATGCTGGCCTTCATAACGAGAGGAATTGAGTATAGAAGCAAAGAGGTCCTTCTGCAGCTGTACAGGGCCCTGGTGAGACCGCACCTGGAATATTGTGCGCAGTTTTGGTGTCCAAATTTGAGGAAAGACATTCTGGCTATTGAGGGAGTGCAGCGTAGGTTCATGAGGTCAATTCCCGGAATGGCGGGACTATTTTACGCTGAAAGTTTGGAGCGACTGGGCTTGTATATGCTTGAAGAAAGTGAGGACTGCAGATGCTGGAGTACCAGAGTTGAAAAATGTGGTGCTGGAAAAACACAGCAGGCCAGGCAGCATCCGAGGAGCAGGAGAATCCGACGTTTTGGGCATAAGCCCTTCTTCAGGAATGTATATGCTTGAGTTTAGAAGGCTGAGAGGAGATCTGATTGAGATGTATAACATTATTAAAGGATTGGACACTCTGGAGGCAGGAAGCATGTTTCCGCTGATGGGTGAGTCCCAAACCAGAGGACACAGTTTAAAAATAAGGGGTAGGCCACTTAGAACAGAGTTGAGGAGAAACTTCTTCACCCAGAGAGTGGTGGCTGTATGGAATGCTCTGCCCCAGAAGGCTGTGGAGGCCAAGTCTCTGGTTACTTTCAAGAAAGAGTTGGATAGAGCTCTTAAGGATAGTGGAATTAAGGGTTATGGGGATAAGGCAGGAACAGGATACTGATTGAGGATGATCAGCCATGATCATAATGAATGGTGGTGCTGGCTCGAAGGGCAAAATGGCCTACTCCTGCACATATTGTCTAAATAGTTATAGCAACATAGTTCACCAATCTTCATTTTGACAGTGATTGTACTGAAAATTGCGAACTAAAGTGAAATCACCATTGTGCAAATTCCTAGTGTCTATCTTGTATACTCACTTTCTAATTTGACTGTCCATATGAGATACATTCCCAGTGCTACAGTAAATGAGGATACTTGAGATGCTTGTGTTGGCTACCCAAGTAGCTCTTGCTATAGAAGACACAAGTAAGGATATCGAAATCTTGCTGGAGCTTGGAAACACCAGATCCAGTTGGATATATGACAAATTCAAAGGTTGAGAGTATTATGGCAAAGGATGTGTTGTCACCTTGAGTGAGAGTAGCATTTGCCTTGTTCATGGTTTGAATGCCACTCACATGGGTCAGTATCAGAGCAATCCCAGAATTCTCAGTGAGAACAGAGTACCAAGGTGTGGAAAAATAAGGAGTGGAAAGTGGAACAAAAGATAAGATCGGGAAAGGTTAGAATGCATGGGATATTAGTGAACAAAGATGTCAGAGCCATAGACGTGCATGGAAACAGGTTCTTTGACCCAACTTGTCCATGCCAACTAGATTTGTTAAACTGAACTAGTCTCACTTGCCTGTTTTTGGCCCATATTCTCCAAACTTTTCCTATCCATGTACCTGTCCAAATGTCTTTTAAATGCTGTAATTGAACCTGCCTCCACCATTTCCTCTGGCAAGTCGTTCCATATATGCACCACTCTCTGTGTGAAAAGTTGCCCCCCCAGGTCTCTTTTAAATCTTTCCCCTTTCAGTTTAAACCTATGCTCTCTAGTTTTGGACTCCCCTACTCTGGGGAAAAGATCTTGATTATTCACCTTATCTATGCTCCTTGTGATTTTATAAACCTCTATAAGTTCACCCCTCAGCTTCCTATGCTCCTATGAAAAAAGTCCCAGCCTATCCAGCCTCTCGTTATAACTCAAACCTTTCAGTTTCAGTAACATCCTTGTAAATCATTTTTGCACCCTTTCTAGTTTAATGACATCCTTCCTATAGCAGGCCAGAATTGTGCACAGAATTCCAAATGTGGCCTTACCAATGTCTTGTACAGCTGTAACATGATGTCCCAACTCCTGTACCCAATGCTTTGAGTAATAGTAGAAAATCTAAAATGAGTGAAGAATGAGGCAGAATCAGATGCGAAGCTGTTGAGGTCTCTTGACACACTACATTTCACTGCATCTTCTGTGCTTTTTCTGAGTGGAATGGCAAGTTTCTCAGTAGGCAGTAGTGAATTAAGGGAATTTTATCTTGTTAAACACCTCATTAACACTGCAATTTGCCTCATAAATATTCAGCTTCCCAACTTACTGCAGATTGCGCCAAATGAGCTAAGTACTGAGATATTTAATACTTTGTTGGCCACAGGTAAAGTCCAGATGACTGAAGGATAGCTAATGTGGTTCCTTTATTCAAGAAGGACAGCAGGGATAGGCCAGGTAATTACAGATCAGTTAGTTTGATTGACAGTTGTAGGGAAATTACTGGAAAAATTCTGAAGGACGTGATTAATTAACACTTGGAAAGGCGGAGTTAGTTAGCACAATTTGTTTGAGGGAGATCCTGTCTGACTAATTTAATTCAGTTTTATGAAAAGGTGACAAATATATTGATGAGGGTAGTGCAGTTGGTGTAGTCAACCAAGACTTCAGTAAGGCAAAAGTGAGGACTGCAGATGCTGGAAATCCTGATGAAGGGCTTTTGCCCGAAAAGTCGATTTTCCTGCTCCTCGGATGCTGCCTGACCTGCTGTGCTTTTCCAGCACCACTCCAACCCAGGACTTCAGTAAGGCCTTTGACAAGGTCCCACATAGAAGGTTTGGCCAAAACGTGAGAGCCCATGGGATCCAAGGCAAGTGGGCAGGTTGGATCCAAAATTGGCTTACAACCAGGAGACAAAAGGTGATGGTGGACAGTTGTTTTTGTAACTGGAAACCTGTGACCAGCAGTGTACCACAGGGAGAATTGTGCTGGAGCCCTTGCTACTTGTTTTGTACATTATTGACTTAAATATGATAGTATAAGGTAAGTTTGCAGATGACATGAAAATTGATGGTGTCAGGTTGCAGTCTGATATTGATTGACTGATAAATTGTGATTAATGTGCTAAGTGTGAGGTAATAGATTTTGGGAGGTCTAATAATGGAAGGATTTACACAATAATTGATAGGTCCTAAAGGAGTACTGGGGAACAAAGGGTCCTCTGTGTTCAAGTCCATAGATCCCTGAAGGTATCAGCAAAGGTAGATAAGTTGGTGAAGAAGGTATATAGGATGCTTGTCTTCATTAGACAGGGTGTATTATACAGGAGCAAGGAAATCTTGTTGCAACTTCATTGAGCATTGGTTAAGCCACAGCTGGACTACTGTGTTCACACATTATGGGAAGGATTTGATTGCACTGGAGGGGGTGCAGAAGAGATTCACCAGGATGTTGACTGGGATGGAAGGTCTCTGTTATGAGGAGAGATTGGATAGACTGGGCTTGTGGAGGCAGGTACTTTTGCAACATTTAAGAAATATCTGGATGAGCACTTAAAACACCATGGCACAGTAGGCTATGGACAAGTACAGGAAAATGGGATTAGTGTAGTTTGGTCTTTGTTGGTCAGCATTGACATGGCAGGCTGAGGGCCTGTTTCTATTTTGTGTGACCCTGTCCCCAATCCAGTTTCAGTCAGCTTCTGTTCTAAAATACTGTAACTTACACTATATTGGCTTCTATCATTATATTACTGCATCAAGGACACTGTACACTCAGGGATGTGCACTCAACTCATGGAATGGACCAGGGTGCACCTACAGCCTCTTTGTTTGCTGTCATGCTGCTCTGAGCCTATCTGATTGCTCACAGAATAGATTGCACTGCTTTACCGCTTACCACAAACACCACACCAGGAAACTTATCATGTTTGTCAGCAGTCCTCAGTCAAGTTAAGGGAGATAGCATATGCTCAGGGGGTTCTGATTCAGTAAATTAAGGCCAGCCTTCAGTGCCCGCCCAGAGCTTGGGTACAGTCAGTCAGCCACCCAAGGCAGTCAGAATCGGGGTCGTCTCCTCATAAGGGGTAGAGAGCCAAATATCAGGCAGTTCATCACCTGTTTTGAGACTTTCTGCCCAACTCAAAGCTGTTTTTCTACCAGAAGGAGAGAGAGGCAGGTTGCAGTGGAGATGAAATTGTGTGGCACAGTTGTTATGTTTGGTGTAGGTGGGGAGATGTCCTGAATAGAAAGTACTGGAGGCCCTGTAGGGTTAGTGGTTCTCGGAGTTGGGTGGGTCACAGCAAGTGAGGGATGAGCCTTTGTGGAAGGCAGGTGTGATAACAGGTATAAAATAAGTGTTAAGAATCAGAGAGAAGATGCTGGCACTTACTCCAGCAGAGTGGAGGAGATCAATGGCTTTCTTCCTAGAGTGCTGAGCATTCCTCCAGATGGTCAAGACAGCTTTAACTCGGGTGGCAACCTCAAACCAGGCTGGCATGGTTTGTGTTGTGGCTTCTACTGTCAGTCCTGGGGGAAGAGGATGTATTGCATCTGCACTAACTCGTCCACCAGGACTGCTGGGTCCCTGCCTGCAAAGCAGGGTGCCAATTTCCCCCTTTCTGCTGTGTCTGAGGCAAATTTCATGAACCCTGCAGCTTAACTCCAGTGACAGTGCTTGTCTGGGTACAGAGCAGCCTTTTTAAGATGGGGCAAGCATGGAGGGTGTCAGTTTATCAGAGGATACTCAGTGAGTGATGAGCCGTTCCTAGAATGGCAAATGGTAGGTGGGACTAAAACCAGATGTGTCGGAATGCCACAGAGGTACGGTAAGTAGCTAATAAGGCACGTTTAGTAAGTTATGACAAGAATCCTTCCAAAACAAACTCAACACAAACACTCACTCTAAGCCAAAGAAATGTAAGATTCAGCTCTCAGGGTCTGGTTTACTGCCATCTATGTATGCTTTGGGCATGTGTAAAAAAATGGCACAACATCCAGCAATATTTGGAGTTATATTTTTGCTGCTCAAGTATCAGCTTACATGGTGATTTCACCATCTTATTAATTAATTACAACTTACAATGGCCTGTTCCCTATTGATTTCAACAGGATACTCAGAGATCCAAATGACTAGAGGTTAAAATCAAAATAGCACTAGTATAGCTATTAAGTTTGGTCCTGTGAAACAAAAATGAGTACAAGATATTTATAAAAGGAAAGAAATATCACCAATAAATTTTACAGGAAATGTTAGGTTGAACATTCCAAAGAAAATAATGGCAATTAATATGAACTGTTTAATATTCCTGAAAACAATACTTTCATTGATGTAGGCATGTTTAAGTTTTACTATCATAATATATAAAGATTAAGAGGGAAATAGGAGACCAGATATTCAAGAATTATTGATTTAATTTGACTTTGCGATTGGAATTCAAACCGTGTACGTTAAATTTGTTTTAAGCCTAATGGAAGCTGGCCTTTCTTGGCTAAACACTATTGTACTACCATTGAAAATAAAAGCTTCAGCATTTCAGCATTGTTAAAGATAATGATTTGCAAAAAAAAACTCCATTATTTCTCAATTTATACTTTGCTCTACAGTGAGACAATTCTGCAGAGGCCTATAGATGGCTTCCACCCCTGACATTTTTCCCTTGTTCCTTATTTCCAACCAAACTGATTCTACTTCATGATTTAATGCACCTATGTAACTCCTCACCACTGCACTGAAGCCTTCATTTATGAACAACCTTATGGACCACCTTTCTCATTCTGTTTATTTTTCTGGAAATCCGAATAAACTTGAATATTTAGTTCCCAGTTCTGGTCACCCTGTGACACCACCTCTGTAATAGGTGTCAAGTAAAATACATTTATATTTGTGCTACTCATCAATCTTGTTACAAATACTGCATGCATAGAGATAAAGACGGTAAAGAATTGATCTTTTTAACCAGGGATAGGGACCAAAAGAGTGACATCACAAATAAATCATAAGTTCGTTGCTTGGTGATAGTTACCAATTTGACTATCTATTATAGAGTACTTTAAGATTAAGAGGAAATATTCAGGGACCAGTATGATTTTATATTTAAAAAGTTGAATTAACAACTAAGTAAGTAAAATAGAGCTGCCAGGCCAAGAAATGTGTTGTGGCTGCATGATGTGGGAGCTGATGGACTCCATTGTGGTTCATGGTGTAGCAAGTGTTGTTTGATTGAGGAACTCTGGCTCAGAGTTGATGAGCTGGAGTCTGAGCTTTGAACACTGCAACACACCAGAGAAGGGCAGAGTTATCTGGACAATGTGTTACAGGAGGCAGTCACACCCCTTAGATTACCTACTTCAAATTTAACAGGAGGGAGTATTGCCAACAAGGCAAGTAAAGGGATCCAGGAAGTAGTGTCTAATAGGTTTAAGATTCATGCTGTCTGTGTGGATGAAAGTTGGTGGGGGGGGGGTAGGCAGGGGTGTGTGTGTATGTGTGTGTAGGGAGGATGAGCAAATTGACCATAACACTATGGTGCAGGTTGGTAGTGGAATTTCAAGAAAAAGATTTTGTGGAATCTCTACAAAATGGTTTTGGGGAGCAGGTTATGGTAGAGCCCTCAAGAGAATAGGCAATTCTGGATTTTGTGATGTGAAATGGGACAGAGTTGAGTAGGGAGCTGAAGGTGAAGGAACCCCCAGGGACCAGTGACGATAATATGGTAGAATTCATCCTGCAGTTTGAGAGAAAGAAAACTGAATCTGATGTAATGGTATTACAATTAAGTTAAGGTAACTGCAGAGACATGAGGAAGGAGCTAACCAGAGTTAATTGGAAGGGGGGCCTAGCTGGGAAGACAGTGGAGCCGCTTTTGCAGAGATTTCTGAGGATAATTTGGGAAGCCTGGCAGAAATTCATCTCAAGGAAGAAGAAACGTACTAAGGAGAGGAAGAGGCAACCATGGCTTACAAGGGGAGCTGGCAAGCTGACTGTTATAATCAGCTCTCTCACACACCCTGCAATTTGTGCACTTGACCATACTAGGTGAAGGGCTTATGCCCGAAACGTCGATTCTCCTGCTCCTCGGATGCTGCCTGGCCTGCTGCGCTTTTCCAGCACCACACTTTTCAACTCTGGTCTCCAGCATCTACAGTTCTCACTTTCTCCATACTAGGAGCACCCCATCCTATTGGATAAGCCACAATGTGCAGGTGCTGGTATTGGACTGGGATGGACAAAGTCAGAAGTCACATGATGCTGGGTTATAGTCCAACAGGTTTATTTGAAATCACAAACTTTCGGAGCGCTGCTCTTCCATATGGCTCTTTCACCCAATGAAGGAGCGGCATTCAGAAAGCTTGTGATTTCAAATAAACCTATTGGACTGTAACCTGGTGTTGTCTAACTTCTGACTATTGGACAAGGACATTGCCTGAGGTGCCTCCAAATCTAAACTCTGGATCTCAATATTTGCCTCACTGGCAATCACATCCTCCTGTTTCTGACCATGGATGAAATTTGATGTAATTAATGTCAAGGATGTGACTGTCTCCTGTCACAGTGTCCACATACCTCTCCCTCTCATTGGTATATCGCAGTGTCCACAGCTTGGATTCCAGTTCATCAACTCTGGGCTAAGTTCCTCAAGCAGCCAACACTTGCTGTAGATGTGGTCACTGTAGATTGCACTAATGTCCACCATACTACAGTCACACCACAGCGCCTTCCCAGCCATCCTTATTCTAATAATTAACTAATTTAGATGCTAAATATTTTAGAATTGAATTTCTTAAATGCACTCTTTCACTCTAATAATGTCTGGCAATCAAAGAGACACTGAAGAAATACCCGCCAGCACCTACCTATTCTCCTGTGGTGTCATACTTTGGCTCTGACATTATAGAACCAGGTGGAAGGTTTCTTTGCTGCTAGTTTTTATCTTCTGCTGTCATTGCCTTTCTGTCTGTTTTGCAGTGATGCTGACTTGCTTCATGCTTGTTCCATACATCCATGTCCCACCAAGTAAGCATGATTCCTCATTCCAGAGCAACTCTACCATTAGTAGTCAGTGTCATCCATTGTACACAACTTATCACCCATGACCACAACATGCGTGTTGCAGGTATGAGGGGAACGTCCACCATCACGGAGGCCAAGTGAGCCAACTACAGGGGAAAAGCCCTCCAGCCGCTCTCAGGAGGAGAAGTCAGAGACCCCAGAGGGAGCGACGACAATGCTGCCTCTTGCACCCTGCACGGACTCAGATACTGACACAGCGGGGAGAACTGTAACTAGTTGGGAGCATGCAGTGGTGAACACATCACTGTCATGGTTCCACAGCTGGCCAGGAAGAAGCACTCAGAGGATTCCCGGAGACCAGGCTCAAGCTCTGCCCCAGCAAGTGAGGACCCAGTGGTGTCAACAGTCAGAGACTTTACCCACATGCGCAAGGAGCTAGAAGCAGCAGGCAGGTATGTGGGAGGCAGTGGCTGTCATAACCCAGAGATTTCAGGAATGCAGCTACTCATTGGGGACCTAGTTGCTGCAAGCATACAACTGTCTCACTGCCTCCATGGACAGGTTGGACACTGCAAAGGACAGCCATATCCAGCCCACTCAAAGTCTGCTAGATAGGTGCACAGACCTGCAATCCCTTGCCCTAGTCATTGATCCTCAGCTGCAATGGCTAGGCAATGGGTGGGGCAGGTGGAACATTGGACTAAAGTGTTGTGGGAGGGAGAGGAGGAAGAAGACCCACTGAAGGTACTTTGGGTGGTAGAGGTGACAGTGACTTGAAAATTAACTTGTGCATTTATATACATTTCAGTGCTTTAACCTTACACCTAGTATTGGTTTGAAATATTTAGCGACAGAAACTGGCATTGCTTCATGGTCACAGTCAAAGTTCCATGGATAGATGTCTGTACTAAGACTCTGCTGCATCATCTGAAAGGAAAGGAACAATGCATATACATAGCATTGGGCCATGATAACACTTTTGACCCTCCTCATACAACATCAGCACTCATTTGTGGTCTCTATGTCCAAAGGGCTATCTGTCAATTAATTGTTCACCAATGTCTGTGGCAGAGAGGTGCAACACACCAAGGGATGCAATGCATTGGGATGGATGGGAATGTGCCAGTGAGCCCTGCTACTCAAATCTGTCCTTCCAGAGCACTGTTCCAGGTTATTGGAGAAGTCTGATGTTGGTTGTGAATGTTGCACATGCTGGATACCAATGTGCGCGGATGAGAGGTGTGTGTTGCTGGTGCCTATTTATCGTGTATGGGCTGCAGTTTGATTGAACGCAATGTGGAATTTATTTGGAGCAAGTGGTGAGCTGAATGCACCAGTTACCAGTTCCACCTTCCAAGTTTAGTTTTCTCAGCTTATTTGGTGAATTTGGTAAGTCAGAAAGCTGAATATTAATGTAGCAATTAGGACCATCAATGACATATTTAACAAGAAATAACCGCCCTTAATTGGCAATTTGTGCTATTTTGTGAGAAACTCACCATGCTCCTTGTGTAAAGCAGAAAAGCTGGAGTGAGAGCTGGACCTCACCAGACTTCCTGTCCAATTCTGCCACAAATCCCACCATAGCCCATGTCCCTCAGACCCTATAAGATTCCACCTTTAGTGACTAAATGTAAGAAGAAGTAATAACACAACATATATGAGATCGAAAATGAGAAGTAAGTCCAAAAAAAGATAAAACTTAAAAGATGTTTGGTTGCTTTTCTGGGTTGTTTGTGAAGAGCAGATACTGGAACATGGTTAGTTGATTTTGAGATTCTTGGTTTTGCAGGTTAACTAAAATTATTTTGTCCTTTTCAACGGTCCTTCTGGCTTCCAGTCTGGCGGCATCTGTGAAGAGAAATCAGAGTTAATGTTTCAAGTCTGGTGACCCTTCCTGAAACATATGTGTTATTTTATTTTATTTAGTACAGATATGCACCTTAGCTCAGTAGCACATCTTCTTCCACTAGCAAACACAAACATGTTGAACTGGCTTTTTATTCCTGTTCTTATGTATTTTTGAAAGGGGAAGATACAAAACATTACCTCACCCAGTCTGGTGTCTCTTCTGTGTACTTGTTCACAGACTGAGAAAATCCCTTGCTCATTACAGTTCAGTCTGTAATGCATTTCTCCACTTTTAAGTTCATCCCTTTGAAAGTTCCTTAATTCCTGTCAAATCATCATGGGCTAAGTGATTAGCACTGCTGCCTCACAGCACCAGGGACACGGGTTCAATTCCTCCCTCAGGTGACGGTCTGAGTGGAGTTTGCACATTTTCTCTGTGTCTGTGTGGGCTTCCTCCAGGTGTTTGAGCTTCTGACCATGGTCCGAAGATGTGCAGGTTTAGTGGATTAGCCAGAAGCAATGTAGGGTTTCAGGGATGGGGTGGGCTGTTCTTTGGAGGGTTGGTAAGAACTGAATGGCCTGCTTTTACACTGTAGGGATTCTATGAAATGTTGTTGTGGTTCTGTTCGCCGAGCTGGAAGTTTTTGTTGCAAACGTTCGTCCCCTGGCTAGGCGACATCATCACTGCTTGGGAGCCTCCTGCGAAGCGCTTCTTTGATGTTTCCTCCGGTGTTTATAGTGGTCTGTCCCTGCCGCTTCCGGTTGTCAGTTTCAGCTGTCCGCTGTAGTGGTTGGTATATTGGGTCCAGGTCGATGTGTTTGTTGATGGAGTTTGTGGATGAATGCCCTGCCTTATTTTGTACATTACATTCGTCTTGCTCATGTTGGGTATCGGGTCCTTCTTTCTGGTGAGTTGTTGTCTGAGCGTGGCTGTTGGTTTGTGTGCCGTTATGAGTCCTCGGGGTCGCAGTAGTCTGGCAGTCAGTTCCGAGATGCTCCTGATGTATGGTAGTGTGGCTAGTCCTTTTGGTTGTGGTATGTCCTCGTTCCGTGGTCTTTCTCTTAGGCATCTCTATGAAATGTGAAATGCCAGGATCTCTTTCTCCAGTCATTGAATTTATATCCACAATATATTTGACTATATTAGTTCTCTTTTGAAAAACACTTGTTGGAATTAAAAGTAGTTTATCCAAGGTTATGATTCGTGGTCATGATACAAGCACCTGTTGATTCTTTTTTCTTAATTATTCTTTTGAAATTCTTGCCCACTATTAATGTTAAACTGAGCAGTCCGTAGTTCCTACATCTCTACATTCTTTCTTGAATAGGGGTGTCACATTTACCATTCTCCAAACCTCTGGCAACTCCCCCACATCCATGGAAGTCTAAGGCAAGCTCTTCTGCTGTACCCATCCCCACTTCCTCTGGATGTCAGTTTTGCAAGACATCTGTACCAGGTAAGCAATCTCTCTAAATATAGCCAACCTTTCCAACTTATCCTGCCCATCAATTTTCACCTCATCCATTACGTCTTCTGTCTCTACTTCCACTTATATTTTATCAACATCCTCTTCCTTAGAAAATACAAATAAAAGACTCATTCGGCATTCCAGTCTTGGATGCATCTCTGAGCATATATTACCCTCTTTGTCCTTAATAGGAGCTAAAGCACCTCTTTCTAGATGCTGACTATTTATATGCCATGATTTTTCATTTCCCTTTGCTGTTAACTGAAATTCTGTTCTCTCTTTGCTAGCTTTATTTTTCTCTCCTTTCCCCTCTCAACTTATCATGTTTGGGCTGTTTCTAACTTCAAATATTCACTTGACACGCATCATTTTTCTGCTTTATCATATTCTCTAACAACTTCACCATCCAAGGCTACTTGGCCTTGCTTCCCTTACCTTTTACCTTTGCTATAATGTACCTAGGGATAGCATGGTGGCTCAGTGGTTAGCACTGCTGCCTTACAGCCTGGGTTCGATTCCAGCCTCAGGTGACTGTATGGAGTTTGCACATTCTCCCTGTGTCTACATGGGTTTCTTCCCATGGTCCAAAAATATGCAAGTTAGGTGAATTGGCCATGCTAAATTGTCTGCAGTGTTCAGGGATGTATCGATTAGGTTCCCTCGTTAGGGGAATTCCACAGATTCACAATCCTTTGTGAGAAGAAATTCTTCCTCATCTTAGTCTCAACTGTGCAACCCTGTATTCTCAGATTATGGTCACTGTCCTCAAGACAAAACACCTTTCCACATATATTCTGTAAAGTCCTCTAAGAATCTTGAATGTTTCAATAAGGTTGCTTCTCATTTTTCTATACTCCAATGAATACAGGTTCAATGTAGTCAACCTCTCTTCAATAGACAATTCCTCCACATCTGGTATCGTTTTAGCAAAACCTCCCTACTTTTACACTCCATTTTCTTTAAAATAAAGGCCAACAAACCATTTTCCTTCCCTATTAGCCATTGAACCTGGATTCTAGGTTTTTTTTTGTCATTCATGGACAAGGACTACCAAATCTCTCTGTTTTGTGGCTTTCTGCAGTGTTTCTCCATTCAACTAATATTTGGTTACTCTATTCATCCTGCCAAACTGCACAATGTCACATTTCCCCACATTTCCCCATCTGCAAATGTTTTTGCCACTTGCATAAGCTGCCTATATCCCTCTGCAGTAAAGAACAAGGCTAAAAATATTTTGCAAAAGTGTCAGGAAGGGAGATATCAAAGTTTGTGCGAAGATTTGTAGCTCGAGTGCTCGGCAAACAGAACCACAACAGGGAGATATCAGTCATTGGTCAAGGAGGATGAATGTCACCATGTAGAGGTGGCTGGAGGACAGGCTTTCACCAAGACATGAACAGCCTGTTATGAGTGCATTGGGTAAATATGATCATGTCAATGTTTTAAATGGAAAACATATATCTCATTTCTGATATTTCTTCATAAATCAGCACTTCCATTCCAGATGTTTGACTAACTGAACTGAGCAGCAGCTGTATTAATCTTACTAAGGTTTAGAAGAAGATGGAGGAGAAGAAGGAATGCCGGTCCCACCAGAACCAGAGACACAAGGCTCAGAGAGCTGGAGCTGCAGTGAACAAGCAGTGCCTGAAAAGGGGAACTGGGTTTTCACTGCTGTTGTGCAGTGTCCCGAGAGAGGGTTTAGTCAAGGTATTATAGTTACCTGCAGATGAATGAAAGGCAGTACCAGAGATGTCACTGAATGGCTCGGGAGATTGTCATCTACATCTGTGACCTCCTACAGTCAGGTCTGCAGCTGGTTGGCTTGGAAGGAAACACGATGCCTGTGGAACTGAAGCTCACAGCGATATTGAAATTCCTCACCACCAGCTCCTTTCAAACTTCAACTGGAGACATGTGTGACATCTCCCAAGTGTACTTGTGAGATGGTTTTAACAGGAAAACAATGACCCAGACAGCCAAGGTGCCTGACAGTTTTGTAACATCACTGAGCTCCCTGAAGTATAATGGACCATTGACTGAACGTGTGGCCCTCAGAGCTCCATGGCAATATCCAACCGTTTTCCTTAACAGGAAGGATAATCACTCTCTCAATGTCCAGTTGTTTGTGTCCACAGGCAGATATTTTGGAGATGTGTGCTTGCTATCCATGGAGTTGTCACAGTGCTTTCATTCTACACAACTCCCAGGTTCCTGAAATGGTTGCTCCCCATCACCCCCTATCTTCAAAGTCAGCTCATTAGTGACAAGGGGTACGCCCAGAAGGCATGGCTAATGACTCAAGTGTGAAAACTTTAAACTGATGTGGAACAGGGACACAATGCTGCCCTTGCATCCATCATTGAGTAGACAGTTGGACTTGTGAAGATGTGCTTATGTTGCCTGAACCACTCGGAGGACTACTCCAGTATACTTAAGATAGTCTCCACAATAATGATTTTTTGCTGCACTCTGCACAACCTTACACTGAGAACTTAAAAGAGGGGAGATGGACCACCCATTTGTCCATGCAGGCAAGGAAGAAGGAGAGCGTGATGGAGATGCTGAAGAAGCCAACACTGATGGTGAGGACTGAGGACACCAGGGATGTAGTGAAGTGAAGACTGGCCTGGAGAACTTGTTAACAGCAGGCTTTGAGGGAAGATTACTTTATATTAACATATGTGGACACTCAGAACTATTAGCCAGTCATGGCAGAGGTTTCCTGCACTCCATGGAATGCTTACTTTAAGCTAGCTTGTTTGTCACAAATTGTTATTTGTTTCATTTCATTAATAACCTCTGTTTTCTGGCTCGAGCATCAGTTGACTCAAACATTTGTTTACAAAGGGCATTCATCTATCACTTAGATGTAGACAGGGTCAACTGTAGTAATTGACTTCCTAAACCCAACCATGTATCTTCAGTTCCTGCTTTCTAGAGATTAGGTTCCTCCAAGAAGAGACCATTGAATAAGAGCCTCAGCACTCCTTGTACTACTGCACCTCATCAGCATATGAAGATCGACAGAGACCATCACTTCTCAAGATCATCCACAAGCAAAGAATAAATAATCAAAAGCTTGATTGAGAAAGATGATAGCACTGTTGTACAAAGTGCCTTATATGTGTCAAGTGTAACAGTGGAACAGAAAGTTGATACTCAGGCACAGAAAATACTTTAATTTGTTTATTCTTTCTTTTCTTACACTTCAGTCTTCATGCCAGTACAGCTAAATGTGAACAAGCTTGCTGACTGCCTTGTTAAATTACCACTTTAGTGACTGTAAGGGGTCTAAAGGGCTCTGGTTTGCTGGGGGCTGTGCAGATGAAACTTCCTTGGCCTGACATAATAGAGATGTTTGAGTTCCTAGCAGAGGGGTAGTGGTGCAGCAGGGAATCTCTGGAGTGTCCTGGCATGACAGATCCTAGGTGCTTGGCTATTGCTCATTCCCCCAGTTGACACGCAATAGCTCCTAAA
This sequence comes from Chiloscyllium plagiosum, assembly GCF_004010195.1. NCBI lineage: Eukaryota > Metazoa > Chordata > Chondrichthyes > Orectolobiformes > Hemiscylliidae > Chiloscyllium > Chiloscyllium plagiosum. The sequence goes on from NC_057721.1 coordinate 50,552,421, forward strand.
TCACCCTTGAGGGGATGGGCCATGCCTCTCAGCCCTCTTTTGTCTTGCCAGTGAATGAATGTATCCATGGTTGAAGTGATAGACTGAAGATGCCCATGCATGTTTGGTTGATACTGGTTGTTCTACTGAACCTGGTTCTGCATGGCTGCCTGCATCAAGAACATTGATGCACCGGGGAGGTGATGGCCTAGTGGTATTATTGCTGGCCATAGACCCAGTTAATGGGGACCCAGGTTTGAATCCCACCATGGTAGATGGTGGAATTTGAATTCTGAGCAAGGGTCACCAGACCCGAAACGTTAACTCTGATTTCTGTCCACAGATGCTGCAGACTTGCTGAGCTTTTCCTGCAATTTTTGTTTTCATTTCAATAATTCAGAGTTTGATGATGACCGTGAAACCATTGCTGATTGTCAGGAAAAACCCATCTGGTTCACTAATGTCCTTTAGGGAAAGAAACCACCATCCTTACCTGGTCTGGTCGACATGTGACTCCAGATCCATAGCAATGTGGTTGACTCTTACCTGCTATGTGGGCAATTATGGATGGGCGACAAATGCTAGCCTAGCCAGAGATTCCCTCATCCTGTGAATAACAAAGAAGTGCTCACAGTCACAGCCACAGCATCCACAACATCAGAGCCGCAGCCACAACATCAGAGAACTGGAGCAGACTCCTCTGCCCTTCACTCCAATTTGAGCATGATCACTAGCACCTCTGCCAGACATTCCTCTGCTCATCTTTGTTTTTTCATAATCTTATTAATGGATGAGTCCATCAGTTCAACATATGTACTAGACTCAGCAGCAGCCAGTTCTCTAGCAGACCCCTGAGTATCAGAGAGGTCAGCTGTTTCTTTCTTCTCTAGCTGCAGGTCTGTGTCAATGTTGTGTTCACAAGCCTACCCTAGATTGATTACCCACCAAGGTGAATGTTTCTATGTTGGGTGGTATGTGGGAACAAGTATTATGATAATGTATTATTTTTCACTAGATGGCAATAGATATTCCGTTTCCCCTTCAGCAAAGGCATGTTCTCCAGGCTCTCCTGTCAGCTTGGTGTCTTATGGTCAGCCACCCTCGCCAGTCTGTGCACCGTCACATTGATTCATATTCCTTGCAGCAAAAAGAACCAATAAGCAACAATTGCATTGGTACATGAGAACTCTGCCTGTATTGATATAGACAGATATGTCCAGAGCTGTGATTGTACATGTGTTACTAGTAAGAAGAATGTTGTATGGAGCTAAGGTGTTCTGATTGAAAGGTTATTTGATGTTGTCAAACAACTAGACTTGATGCAAATCAATAAAATATTATCAGATGTATGTGCCTGAGATACCTGTGGGATGTTTATTCTGAAGCCATGCCTTTTGGGGATATTCTTCTCCCATTAAAAGCGATCAGATGTATCTATTCTCCTAGTTGTGATGAAAGGCCAATGAGCTAGTAGAGTGTGAGTTGTTAAACGTAGTAGCTCCTTTTATGTTATAAATTTGGGTCCTTGTAGATATGCAAGAGGCAGCACCAGTGTGGTACAATATTGCTACACTGGTGACTGTAATTAAGTGATATACAGTGATTGCACATGGTGCACTTGATGAAGATGCCCGGTGCTCAATCTTACAAAAGACAGTACCCCCTGCAGTAGGAAGCTCACAATGCCTATTCACACCCACAGGAGCCTGAAGCATTGAGCAGACAGTGGTGGGATACCTGCTAGTGCAGCATAGCATTCGTCATCTTGTGTCACTGGAATGATGTTTGTCTGGAACCACACATGGGCACAGAATTTCACAGCCACCTCTGTCCAGGCTGTCATCATCAGTTGGAATGGCCTGCTTAGATTAGATTACTTACAGTGTGGAAACAGGCCCTTCGGCCCAACCAGTCCACACCAACCCTCCGAACAACCCTCCGAAGAGTAACCCACCCAGACCCATTTCCCTCTGACTAATGCACCTAACACTATAGGACAGGCAAAATCGACGTTTCGGGCAAAAGCCCTTCATCAGGAATTAGATATGCAAGAGGCAGCACCAGTGTGGTACAATATTGCTACACTGGTGACTGTAATTAAGTGATATACAGTGATTGCACATGGTGCACTTGATGAAGATGCCCGGTGCTCAATCTTACAAAAGACAATACCCCCTGCAATTATTCCTGATGAAGGGCTTTTGCCCGAAACGTCGATTTTGCCTGTCCTCGGATGCTGCCTGAATTGCTGTGCTCTTCCAGCACCACTGATCCAGAATCTGGTTTCCAGCATCTGCAGTCATTGTTTTTACCACCTAACAGCATCTGCAGTCATTGTTTTTACCACCTAACACTATAGGCAATTTAGCATGACCAATTGACCTAATCTGCACATCTTTGGACTGTGGGAGGAAACCGGAGCACCCGGAGGAAACCCACGCAGACACGGGGAGAATGTGCAAACTCCACATAGACAGTCACCCAAGGCTGGAATCGAACCTAGGACCCTGGTGCTGTGAGGCAGCAGTGCTAACCACTGAGCCACCATGCCGCCCTTTTCTCTTGGATAGCCTACAGGAGAACCTTTAGGCATGTAGCTAAAACATGCGCCACTTTTTGCTGGGCCTCAGACATATCCAGCTGGGAATGATGTCTGGAGATTGAGAGATGCTCCTGGGTTATAGACAATGAGGTGCTGTTCGAGGGCCTTTTAAACCCAGTTGTTGGTACCCAGAAGGTCCTTGAAGGAGGAACTAAACTTGGTGTTCATAACATTTGGCATTTCACCTGCACAGAATATGCAATGAGCTGAGGCCAATATAATTGTGGAAAAAAACCTAACCTGTCACTAAGTGGGGATAACTTCCTTTAGCCCCGCATCAACCCAATCTTTCAAGAATCAAGATTCAGCCCAAAATCCACCCAGAGCAACACTGGGCAAAAAGTCTACGGACCCAAGATTTATGTTTTCGTCGGACTGGCCCACGTTTCTGAGTTTGCATTAATATATTCCCGCCTCATTTTCCAACGACGTTTTCTTATGAATCTCTATAATCCTGTCCGTGATATCCAATGGTAGGTTGTACCCTTTTAATAGTGGCTATAGTCTGACAGCCCTGCGTATGGGTCATTTCAATTTGCTGATTGTTATCTTCATTACAGCGCATTTCCTTCACTTGCCTGAAAGCTGGCTGGTTTCCGTTCAATGGCTTCCTGCCAGCAGAAAAAAACACAACCGACCTTCTCATGTCAAAATGAAAAAGAGGAAGTGCTCAGAAATACCGTTTATAGGAATTAAACTTTAAGAAAAAAGTTCTGACACCAAATATTATACAATTGTTTAAATATTTTAAAATATAAACAACAAATGCAAAAAAGACCACACATCAAATTGACTTTAAAATACGAATAAAATATTTCAAACAAATATAAATAATAACATTAAAAGGTTATTTATCGTTAATCCAGTGGTTTGTGCATGCAGTTATTATTTTCAGGGCAGGTCGAAAACATTTTAGCACGTTTTTTCGAAATGTCAAAAAAAACTACACAAACTTTTGATTGTATTTACTTGAAATGTTCATTGCCATCGCGTGTATTGCAACTGTTGGGAGAAACTTTTTTGACCCAAAAGCTTAAATCGGGGCCACTGTTGTCAGTCTGCAGCGATGAGGAACGCCTCGGAAAGAATCTGACATGCACACGCTGTTTATAGGAGAATAACAGCTCTCTATCTACTCCAGGAAGGGAGCTAACTGGTTAAATCACTGTGCGGTCGACCGATTGAGATTAAAGCTTTGGGTAATATTTATTACAAAGACCATATAAACTTTGACCATTCGGGGAATCTAAACAGAACCAATCCATTTGTAGTTTTGCTCTGCTTTTCGACGTTTAACCACCCTCCACCCCTCCGTGTCTGACTTTGCTGGGTCCAGATCAGCCTATGACCACAGAGTTGTGTCATCGGGATGTGTGAAGCTGAGAGACTGGGTAGCATGTGTGTTATTCCAGTGCAATGACTTTGTGATCTGAGAACAGAGAACACAACGGCTATCTCTCTCGGATCAGTTACACACAAATAACTTGCTGGCCAGGACTCCTGGAGAAAATGGAGGTAAGGTGAACTTGGCAGCTACGTTACAGATCGCCTTTATCGAGATGTGTCACTTTCCAATGCTGGGGAACTCTCTCTTCATGCTTCTTGTTCAATCTCCTGTCCGCTCCACTTGACTTGTTCATGTCAACATATGTACTCGTGTTAAAGAAGCATAGAGTTTGTGACAACTGTATTCATACTGCAAACCGTTATTTTAGTTTGAAACTGTGTGTGGAAGTTACAGATTAGACTGTGGTTTACAATAAAGTTTTAATAGGGAGAAGCAACTAATTGACATCGATAAATGTAAACATCGAAAAATCTTTTCTCAACATACCGAAGACCGAGCGAGAAGTTAAGAATCATAAATCCTCTGTCTTCAGCGGGAAGTTTTGCAATTTTCTTTGTCGCATTTTGAATTGAACCCCCCCCAATTAAAATAAATAATTACATTTATGAACGACAGATCCTAGCCATGGAGATTAGTCAGTGTACCCATGTATTAAATGGTGCCTATGACCTGCCACTTTATCCAAAGATATGTTGAAATAGCTTGAAATAGAAACTCATTAATATTGAGCAGCAATTGGAAAATAAATTCATGCAAAGGTAAATAAAGGAATAGTTTGTTTTCGTTTACAGAAATGAAAATGATAATGTTTTGTTGTGAAAATTGATATCCAATGTACATTGTTCTACAGTATCCTTATTTATCACAATATTGCAACAACCCACCAGCATTGAGTGTCTTAGCAGTACGTCTGATCCCTACACTTTAAATGAGCTCTATTTCTGCACCTGTCTTTAAAGTGGGATATCCCGAGGTATACTTTCCTTTTTGGCACTAAGGGTGTGATAAGTTATAAATTTCTGTATGGCTAAAGTGTCCAGTGAAATGCTTGGTAAATGAGGCCTTTCGTTACATAATTCAGACAATGATAACATGATTCTGATGCTGGGGAAGGGTTAAACAATCCTGTACTTTGCTGCTGTAGAATAATGTACAAAACTACAGCAAATGTGGATTCACCTTTAATGTAAATTCTGCTGTTTTCAAGAGTTTTATTTGCTCAAAAAAACAACAGATGGGCTGGTACTTGTTATTTGTTTGTTCACAGGATGTGGGCATCACTGGTGAGGCGAGGTGCCCATCCTTAATTGCCCTTGAGAAGGTAGCGAGGGACTGCTTTCTCAAACCGCTGAAGTCCATGTGGTGCAGGAACACCCGTAGTATTGTTAATGAGTTCCTAAGGCTAACAAATGAAAACAGTGTGAGATTCATTCTTTGATCTGTGCTGAGCTTGCTCATTTCAGGGTCAGCAGAGGGAGACTAGTATCAACTAGGGTTCCCTTTTCTGATTTTTAGAGATTGACTCCTCTCTAAAATGTGGATACTGCGTAAAAAGCTTCGCCTTGATGAATAGCTTATTGGCTAGATAGACAAGCGAATAACCACTTGGTAGAGGCTTCAGGTGCCTATGGAACTGTATTGCAGTTTGTTGCTGTCCTCAGAAAATAAAAGACAAATGTTACTGTTCTAATAAAGATATTTTTCTTTCTTCTCTAAATTATTTATAGTTTTCTGACTTTTGTAGCAGTGTACATAGTCTCATTAGGATGCATAACATTTCAGTAAAATGTTAGTTCTTTAAAATTTACTGGGGTGGAGTACCAAACATTTGGGCTGGAATGAAGGAAGCCTTTATATATAAACGCACACACAGTTCATTCATTATCAAAACATTAAAAAAAATGCTTGTCAGAAAAATCAGGAGATGTTATGTGTGCTATGATTCATCAAATCATAACAGTGTAGCAAAAAGCCATTCACCCCATCATGCCCATGCTGGCCATCCTGGGGATTTGTATAAAGATGAATACATTTTATTCTATAAGCCTTAAACTGTAGCAAATTTGAAATTACACACAGAATCCACTGGGAATTTAACACTGAGTTGATGCAGCAATCTCAGTAATAATGTTTTGGATTTTTTTTCAGCTTCAGTACTATTCATTATATAATTGATAAAAGTGAATCTATAAATGCAGCTAAAACTAATATATACTACAGCCACAAAAGAAGATAAGGATGGTAAATGGTAGAAAAGGTCAAAGTTTTTTGATGAATTCTTAGAGTAAGGTAGCTGCTTTTAATAAGATAAATGAGAGAGATTTAAACTATGAAGACCAGTACATTTCTTGATAATTAGTTTTTTAAAAAATCATATTATCATAAAATCATGGAATCCCTACAGTGTGGAGCAGGCCATTTGGCCCATCGAGTGCACACCAACCCTCCGAAGAGCAGCCTGTCCCCTCTCCTAGCTCTGTAACCTTGCATTTCCCATGGTCAAACCACCTGACCTGCACATCTTTGGACTGTGGGAGGATATCCACACAGACACAGGGAGCATATGAAAACTCCATACAGACAGCCTTATCAATGAATGATATTGAACTTGTATTTGACAAGAGCTACATTTGTCTTCTATATATGACACAGAAATGATTTTCTGACTTCCATTGTCAACATTGCCTGTGTTGCTTCAGTGACTTACTTTTTTATTCACAGAAAACAGATTTGTCAGTACCTTCTAACATAATTGAAGATACTGCACATTTAGGAAAAATGAATTATCTCATGCATAATATTAGGCATTTTGCAGGGCCATTTTGAAATCAACTTTAGGGACAACAAAGAACTTATGGTGAGCCAATTATTCTCTTGAAATTAGGCTCTCAATGGTATCTTTATCATTATGTCTTATAGTTACTGTGAAACATGACATTGAAGTACTGTGGAAATCAAGGAGTTGATTTTGGTCTGAAACTGAGCCGATCTTACTCATCACTAATACACTTCGAGTTTTGGTCACCTTGTTATAGGAAGGATGTTTTTAAACTGGAAAGACTGGAGAAGAAATTTACAAGGATATTGCCAGGACTGAAGAGACCGAGTTATACGGAGAGGTTGGTCAGGCTAGGACAGTTTTCTTTAGAGTGTAGGAGGCTGAGGGGGGATCTTATAGAAGTGTATAAGATCATGAGGGGCATGAATAGGGTGAATGCACTCAGTCTTTTTCCTGGAGTTGGGGAATCAAGGACTAGAGGGCATCAGTTTATGATAAGAGGCAAAAGAATAAATGTGAACCTGAAGGGCAACTTTTTTACACAGAGGGTGGTATGCAAATGGAATGAGCTGCCAGCAGAAGTGATTGAGGCAGGTACATTAACAACTTTTAAAAGGCATTTGGACAAATACATGGGTAGGAAATGTTTAGAAGTATATATGGTGAAAGTGAGGACTGCAGATGCTGGAGATTTCAGTTGAGAGTGTGGTTCTGGAAAAGCACAGCAGGTCAGGCAGCATCCGAGCAGCAGGAGAATTGACGTTTCAGGCAAAGGCCCTTCATCAGGAAGGCTTTACCTTAGAAGTATATGAGCCAAGTGCAGGGAAATGGGGTTAACATGGATGGTTATTTTGGTTAATATGGACCAGTTTGGGCCGAAGGGCCTGTATCTGTGATTAGAACTGTGTGACTCTATGACCCTACAGGTTTCTCATTAGGAATTCTCAATGACTATCTGGCCCATCGGATTGTAGGCAACATTCCCTCTAGCCTTTCTTTTGGCTGAATGGGCCTGTAAAGTCCGTGAGTGGCAGCGACCTCCAGAACCAGAAATGCACTGACTGTGTCTGATTCTGTGTAAGACTGAGGGCAGTGTATTGAGATGGAGAGAAAATTGGTTAGAAACAGAAAACAAAGTGTAGGAATAAATGGATTTTTTTCTGAATGACTAATGTGGTAATGCAGGGATTGGACCCCAGCTATTCACAATATATGTTAACGATTTAGATGAGGCAACTAAATGTAATATCTCCAAATTTGCAGATGGCACAAAGCTATGTGGAAGGGTGAGCTGTGAGGCAGATGCAGAAATGTTGCAGTGCGATTTGAACAGGTTGAATCAGTGGGTAAATATGTGGCAGATGTGTATAATGCAGATATATGTGAAGTTATCCACTTTGGTAGCAAAAGTAGGAAAGGAGATTATTTGACTGGCTGTAAATTGAGAGTGGGGAATGTGCAATGAGCCTTGGGTGTCCTCATGCACCAGTTGCTGCAAGTAGGTGCATCAGGCAGTAAAGAGCTAAACTATATATTGGCCTTCAAAGAAAGAGGATTTGAGGACAGGAACAAGGATGTCTTACTACAGTTTTACAGGGCATTGGTGAGGCCACACCTAGAATGTCGTATGAAGTTTTAGTCTCCTCATCTGAGGAAAGATGTTTTTGCTGTGTAGGGAGTGGAGCAAAGGTGAACCAAATGGATTCCTGGAATTACAGGACTGGTGTATGAGGAGAGATTGAGTCGGTTAGGATTCACTGGACTTTAGAAGAGCTGGAGTCGGGAGTCTCATAGAAACCTATAAAATTCTAAGATGATTGGACAGGTTAGATGCAGGTCGATATTCCAGATGGTGGGGGAGTCCAGAACCAGTGGTCATAGTTTAAAGATAAGGGGTAAACTTTTAGGAGTGAGACGGGTAGAAATCTCTTCACCCAGGAAGTGGTGAGCTATGGAATTCACTACCATAGAAAATGGTTGAGATAAAAATTTTCTAGAAGAAAGGTGAATTGCTCTTGTGGGTAAAGAGATCAAGGGACATGAGGAAAGATAGGATTAGGGTATTGAGCTTGATGATCAGTCATGATCATATTGAATTGCAGAGCAGGCTCGTGGGGTTGAACATCCTACTCCTGCTGCTATCTTCTATGTTTCTATTTTTAAATGTACTGAACCTTAGAGTGGCTGTGCGATTAGAGGGAATGTTGTTCATAGGAGTAGGCCATCAGACTCTTGATCCTACTTCACCATTCAAGTTCATGGGCTGATCTTCTATCTAACTGTCATTTCTATATACATTAATCCCTTGATGTCATTTCTATCTATATTGTTAGCAGTTTGCACCTTGAACATAATGAATGTGCTTCCACAACTCTGGGGGGTAGAGAATTCCAAAAATTCACTATCCACTGGCTGAAGAAACTTCTCCTTATCTCAGTCATAAATGGCCCGCCATTTGTTCTGAGGATCTTTCCATTGGTCTCGGCCCAGCAGCCAAGGAAAATATCTTCATGCCATCTACTCTGTCTAGTCCTCTAAGGATTTTGATGAAATCACCTCTCATTCTTTTAAACTCGAACAAGTGTAGACCTAAGCTCCTTAAACTCGTTTCATAGGACAGTCCTGCCCAGGATTTGGAGCAGGGCTCAATAATTGTGACCCATAGCTCTGAAAAATCTGCTGTGTTTGGGGATAGGGACAGGTGCCCCAGACAGGAGCGTCACGGGGTCTATAATTTTCATCCCTGCCCCAGTCTCACTATCCCATCAATAAGTCTGGCAAACATACACTTTACTCGGCCTGTGGAAACGAAATTCTTCTTATTCTTCAGTGACCAGACTGACTGCATCACTCAGGATGTGCTCTTGCCAAGGTACAATCGAAGCAGGAAATCACTGATCATCACATTCTCTTGTGATAAAGGCGAACACACCATTTACCTTCCTAATTGTTCGTTGCATCTGCATATTAGCTTTCAGTGATTTGTGAACTAAAAGACAAAGATTCCTTTGGACCCCAACACCAATCTCTCACTGTTTTAAAAATATTCTGAAACTTTCTTCCTTTTAACATAGTAGATAACACATATTTCCACTTGGTTTTGTGTCATCCACAAACTTAGAAATATTATTTTTGGTCTCTACATCCAAATTATTGATAACATAGATTGTGAACATGCATTGATCTTTGCTGTCCCCATTAGTCACAGCCTGCCAAACCGAGAGTGACTCATTTGTTCCTCCTGTTTCATTTCTGTCATCTATTCCTTAATCAATGCCTTCATAATCCCCTATCTGATGGGCTCAAATTTTGTTTATGAACCTTCTGTATGGGACCTTTTCAAAAGTCCCCTGAAAATGCAAATGCACCATATCCACTGGTTCCCCTTATCTACTCTGCTAGTAAAATCCTCAAAAAACTCCAACAGGTTTGTCAAACATGATTTCCCCTTCATATGTGCATCAAATTTTTTTTAACTGTCTTGTTAACTCATCATTTATAATAGGTCTAGTAATTTCCCTATGATTGACATCAGGACAACAGCTGTTTAGCTCTCAGTTTTCTCTCTCCCTTCTGCTTTCAGGGACCTCATATTTCAGAGACCTAACACTTGTTTCAGGCAATTGCCATGAGGCACCTGAAAAAAAAGGGGCTTCATGAATTTAGCAGAAGGACAGATTGGCACAGACTATCTTACTGCTAAAATGTCTATGTTGCCATTTGATAACTGAAAAATGAGCGCCACAAATATCAATTTTCAACCTCAATTGCAAACAAACCATAGAAGATCATGTGATGCTTCATGCTTCAATGAATAAAGAGGAAGTTCCTCTGATGTTAAATTTATAATTGTAATAATATTCACTTCAGTCATTTGTTCCTTGTGTACCACTTGGCTTTATCAAATTAAGCTGAAAGCCAGAAAACGTCATCAAAAAGCACAATCATACATTGGGATTCAATGATATTTTATAGTGTGCTAAGAAAAACAGAAAGTCGTGATGTATTTTTTATCTTTTGTTTGTGAACTGTAGTTGTTGCAAAATTATATAGGGTGTGAATGCAAACGTTAAAATTAAAAGTGAGCCTTGAACACAAATTCAGAAGTAATATTGCTTAGAATTGGCAAAAATAAACAACATAGAAACGTTTTCAGGCTTATAAGTTTGGGTGGAGTGCCTTTTGTTGCAGCAGGGCAGTGAGGACAGTCTGGAAGTACAGATTAGCTGCTTGGCTCATAGAACAGTGGATTCAGCACAACCGATTTAGATAGAATTATAGAATCACAGAGATGTACAGCATGGAAACAGACCCTTCGGTCCAACCCATCCATGCCGACCAGATATCCCAACCCAATCTAGTCCCACCTGCCAGCACCTGGCCCATATCTCTCCAAACCCTTCCTATTCATATACCCATCCAAATGCCTCTTAAATGTTGCAATTGTACCAGCCTCTACCGCATCCTCTGGCAGCTCATTCCATACACGTACCACCCTCTGCATGAAAAGGTTGCCCCTTAGGTCCCTTTTATATCTTTTCCCTCTCACCCTAAACCTATGCCCTCTAGTTCTGGATTCCCCAACCCCAGGGAAAAGACTTTG
>NC_057721.1:50563919-50565629 GCF_004010195.1 Chiloscyllium plagiosum
CTTCACTATCCTATCTACCTGCGACTCCACTTTCAAGGAGCTATGAACCTGCACTCCAAGGTCTCTTTCTTCAGCAACACTCCCTAGGACCTTACCATTAAATGTATAAGTCCTGCTAAGATTTGCTTTCCCAAAATGCAACACCTCGCATTTATCTGAATTAAACTCCATCTGCCACTTCTCAGCCTATTGGCCCATCTGTTGCAGATCCTGTTGTAATCTGAGGTACACTACACCTCCAATTTTGGTGTCATCTGCAAACTTACTAACTGTACCTCTTATGCTCGCTCCAAATCATTTATGTAAATGACAAAAAGTAGAGGGCCCAGCACCGATCCTTGTGGAACTCCACAGGTCACAGGCCTCCAGTCTGAAAAACAACCCTCCACCACCACCCTCTGTCTTCTACCTTTCAGCCAGTTCTGCATCCAAATGGCTAGTTATCCCTGTATCCCTGAGATCTAACTTTGCTAATCAGTTTCCCATGGGGAACCTTGTCAAACGCCTTACTGAAGTCCATATAGATGACATCTACTGCTCTGCCCTCATCAATCTTCTTTGTTACTTCTTCAAAAAACTCAATCAAGATTGTGAGACATGATTTCCCACGCACAAAGCCATGTTGACTATCCCGAATCAGTCCTTGCCTTTTCAAATACATGTACACCCTGTCCCTCAGGATTCCCTCCAACAACTTGCCCACCACCGAGGTCAGGCTCACCGGTCTATAGCTCCCTGGCTTGTCTTTACCACCTTTCTTAAACAGTGGTACTGCGTTTGCCAACCTCCAGTCTTCCGGCACCTCACCTGTGACTATCGATGATACAAATATCTCAGCAAGAGGCCCAGCAATCACTTCTCTAGCTTCCCACAGAGTTCTCGGGTACACCTGATCAGGTCCTGGGGATTTATCCACTTTTAATCATTTCAAGACATCCAGCACTTCCTCCTCTGTAATCTGGACATTTTGCAAGATGTCACCATCTATTTCCCTACAGTCTATATCTTCCATATCCTTTTCCACAGTAAATACCGATGCAAAGTATTCATTTAGTATCTCCCCCATTTTCTGTGGCTCCACACAAAGGCCGCCTTGCTGATCTTTGAGGGGCCCTATTCTCTCCTTAGTTACCCTTTTATCCTTAATATATTTGTAAAAGTCCTTTGGATTCTCCTTGATTTTATTTGCCAAAGCTATCTCATGTCCCCGTTTTGCCCTCCTGATTTCCCTCTTAAGTATACTTCTACTTTCTTTATACTCTTCTAAGGATTCACTCGATCTATCCTGTCTATACCTGACATATGTTTCCTTCTTTTTCTTAACCAAACCCTCAATTTCTTTAGTCATCCAGCATTCCCTATACCTACCAGCCTTCCCTTTCACCCTGACAGGAATATACTTTCTCTGGATTCTCGTTATCTCATTTCTGAAGGCTTCCCATTTTCCAGCCATCCCTTTACCTGCGAACATCTGCCTCCAATCAGCTTTCGAAAGTTCTTGCCTAATACCGTCAAAATTGGCCTTTCTCCAATTTAGAACTTCAACTTTTAGATCTGGTCTATCCTTTCCCATCACTATTTTAAAACGACTAGAATTATGGTCGCTGGCCCCAAAGTGCTCCCCCACTGACACCTCAGTCACCTGCCCTGCCTTATTTCCCAAGAGTAGGTCAAGTTGTGCACCTTCTCTAATAGGTACATCCACATACT
>NC_057721.1:50565655-50569207 GCF_004010195.1 Chiloscyllium plagiosum
CTCAGTTCCACCCAAATAACTTCCCTGGATGTATTTCCAGGAATATCCTCCCTCAGCACAGCTGTAATGCTATCCTTCTCAAAAATGCCACTCCCCCTCCTCTCTTGCCTCCCTTTCTATCCTTCCTGTAGCATTTGTATCCTGGAACATTGAGCTGCCAGTCACGCCCATTCCTGAGCCATGTTTCCGTAATTGCTATTATATCCCAGTCCCATGTTCCTAACCATGCCCTGAGTTCATCTGCCTTCCCTGTTAAGCCCCTTGCATTGAAATAAATGCAGTTTAATTTATGTTAATGACTAACAGAGGAATAAAGCTCAGACTCAAGTGAACAGTTTCACAATACACCAAAGTTTTTATGGACAGTCAAACACCAATATTCACTATTGGTGACAGTGCAGTTCACATTTTCCCTCAACTTAGGAGACCTAATTGGATTCACTCATTGATTATCTGTCCAGTTTTCTGTTAGGGAGGTAAATGAAGCCTTCCTGCAATATTCAAGAGTGTTGATTCAACAACAGCATCAACTGTGATTTTGCCACATTGATGACTTTCATAAGGTGAAGGACTACACTGATTGTATGCATGAAGTATTCATTCAACTAACAACATCATTAACAATATCAACAATACATAGCATGGCAGTGCTTTTATTTCATCCTTTTATGTATACAGTGTAACTCTAATAGAAAAAAATGCATATGAATGCAAGCTTTAAGGAAAATATAAGATACATTCTCATTCTAAGTAAATGTAACATCACTCATCTTTTGAAAGAAAAAGGAAGAGTCGATTGCTGACTCCTCGACATGGACGGCATGGTGACTCAGTGGTTAGCACTGCTGCCTCACAGTGGCAGGGACCCAGGTTCGATTCCAGCCTCGGGTGACAGTCTGTGTGGAGTTTGTACATTCTCCCTGTGTCTGCATGGGTTTCCTCCGGGTGTTCCAGTTTCCTCCCACTGTCACAAACATGTGCAGATTAGGTGAATTGGCCATGCTAAATTGCCCATAGTGTTCATTAGTCAGGGGTAAATGTAGGGGAATGGGTCTCGGTGTGGACTTGTTGGGCTGAAGGGCCTGTTTCCACTCTGAGATATGCAGAAAACCATAACCATGAATAGTTTCATATGCAGGAAAGAACAAATGCAACAAGACACAGAAGACTTAGGTAAATACAGTCCCACTCCGAAGGCACTGGGGGACCCCAGAAAAGCTTCTAATGTTCTCAGTATCCAGAGGGAGAGCTTTACAATATCTCTCAGTGAACCTCAGAAAAATAAAAACTGTAGATACTTTAAGATATTTGATATCAAGCATTGGCATTTAAAGGGAGCTCCTGCAAACCATGAAAGATCAAGGAAAAGGTTATGTCCAAAAGCAAACAAGCCACTGTAACCAGGAAGACAGAAACAAAGAAGATGAAGAGAAAACATTCTATAAACAGGCTGGAACCAGCTAAAGCTTCCTATTCAAATATCACCTTAATCATTCCACTGAGTGTCAATGGTGGTAAGTATTATATACTATGTAAGCCATGTACTTTCATATTCTTCACTAGAAAATAGGCTTACTCTGATTGAAATCTCCAGCTGAATCAGCTGATGGGTGAATGCCGAACCAGAGGACACAGCTTAAAAATACGGGGTAGACCATTTAGGACAGAGATGAGGAGAAACATCTTCACCCAGACAGTGGTGGCTGTCTGGAATGCTCTGCCCCAGAGAGCAGTGGAGGCCCAGTCTCTGGATTCATTTAAGAAAGAGTTCGACAGAGCTCTCAAGGATTGTGGAATCAAGGGTTATGGAGATCAGGCAGGAACCTTGAACACAAATTCGGAAGTAATATTGCTTAGAATTGGCAAAAATAAACAACATAGAAACGTTTTCAGGCTTATAAGTTTGGGTGGAGTGCCTTTTGTTGCAGCAGGGCAGTGAGGACAGTCTGGAAGTACAGATTAGCTGCTTGGCTAATAGAACAGTGGATTCAGCACAACCGATTTTGATAGAATCATAGAATCACAGAGATGTACAGCATGGAAACAGACCCTTCGGTTCAACCCATCCATGCCGACCAGATATCCCAACCCACTCCACAGGTCACAGGCCTCCAGCCTGAAAAACAACCCTCCACCACCACCCTCTGTCTTCTACCTTTCAGCCAGTTCAGTTTCCAAATGGCTAGTTCTCCATGTATTTCATGAGATCTAACCTTGCTAATCAGTCTGCCATGGGGAACCTTATCGAACACCTTACTGAAGTCCATATAGATCACATCTACTGCTCTGCCCTCATCAATCTTCTTTGTTACTTTGTTTGCACTTCACCACACTTGTTTACTTCAAATGCATGTTCAACAAAAATATGCACACGAAAGATCAATTGATGCTTTATTAAGGAAATTTTGGATTAAAATTGTAGGCTTGTTACATTGCAAATAATAATTTAAATCTAATGATTAGGAGTGTTTTAGAAACTTACGAGGTTCAACAATAAGTTGATGAAATGGAAAAAATAGAACGACAGTAAACTAACCAGGAATATCAGAACAGAATCTACAAGCATTTAAAAAGGTAGAGAGTTGCTCAAGTAAATGTTGACCCTAGATGCAGACATAGATAAATTATTGTAAGGAATGCAGAACTGGCATAGATATTGAACAAATATCTTGTGTCTAGCTTCACAATAGAAGATCTAAGTTACACACCAGAAATAGAAGGCAATTCAGGGCCTAATATGAATGAGGAGTGTAAATAATTAGTATCTTCAGAGCAAAAGTATTGAAGGTGAAGCTTGAAGGACTGAAATTAGACTAAGGCTGAGAACAATACATTTTTGGTCTCTTAGGGAATTAGGCATGTATGGAGCAGGCAAGTAAGTGAATCAGCGGAAACATGTTTCCTGCCTCCAGAGTGTCCAATCCTTAAATAATCTTATATGTCTCAATCAGATCCCCTCTCAGTCTTCTAAACTCAAGGGTATACAAGCCCAGTCGCTCAAGTCTTTCAGCGTAAGGTAGTCCCGCCATTCCAGGAATTGACCTTGTGAACCTATGCTGCACTCCCTCAATAGCCAGAATGTCTTTCCTCAATTTTGGAGACCAGAACTGCACACAGTACTCCAATGGTGGACCAGACTCAAGATGCCATATGCTCTATTCCTGCTGTACATCTTATGTTCTTACATATGGTGATAGTTTAGGCTAATTATTACTCTCTTGGGAATGCAGCTCACTTGATTGCTGTTGCTTTGTGAATAGAACAGATGACATATTCTGAATGTCTAAGGACACATTCATTTAGTTACTGTAAAGTTTGGCGTGAGTGATAGACTTAAGTGTGTAATTTTGAACATACAGATTGATCTGTACCATTTCTTTAGATCAATCATAGGGGGGGAGGGGACAAACTGGATGTTTAAGAATGAAATTGAAGGGAAAGTTAGAACAAGGGAAGTCAAGAAAGACAACTGTATCAATGAGGCAGAAAACTCAGAAAGGGATCATGCTGTAAGGTTGAGTGAAATAGGAGTTGATGGGAAGGGTGAGGGCA
>NC_057721.1:50572269-50614762 GCF_004010195.1 Chiloscyllium plagiosum
ACTTGGCTTGTATACCCTTGAGTTTAGAAGGCTGAGAAGGGATCTGATTATTAAAGGATTGGACACTCTGGAGGCAGGAAACATGTTTCCGCTGATGGGTGAGTGTCGAACCAGAGGACACAGCTTAAAAATACGGGGTAGATCATTTAGGACAGAGATGAGGAGAAACTTGTTCACCCAGAGAGTGGTGGCTGTGTGGGATGCTCTGCCCCAGAGGGCAGTGGAGGCCCAGTCTCTGGATTCATTTAAGAAAGAGTTGGATAGAGCTCTCAAGGATTGTGGAATCAAGGGTTATGGAGATAAGGCAGGAACAGGATACTGATTAAGGATGATCAGCCATGATCATAATGAATGGTGGTGCAGGCTCAAAGGGCAGAATGGCCTACTCCTGCACCTATTGTCTATTGTCTATCCCACACATTTGAAAGGTTTATAATATAACTGTAATTTTGCTGAATATCTTCAGATAAATAATCTCTTAAAATGTCCTCATTACATGATCAATCTGTCCTTTAAGTCAGTCCGATGTCCTAGCTTTAACCACTGTTGCTTGAAACTCATTGCATTGTGATAGCTGTCTAGAATTAGATTAGATTAGATTACTTACAGTGTGGAAACAGGCCCTTCGGCTCAACAAGTCCACACCGCCCCGCCGAAGGGCAACCCACCCATACCCCTACATTGAAGAAGGGCTTATGCCCGAAACGTCGATTCTCCTGTTCCCTGGATGCTGCCTGACCTGCTGCGCTTTTCCAGCAACACATTTTCACCCCTACATTTACCCCTTAACTAACACTAGGTGTAATTTAACATGGCCAATTCACCTGACCTGCACATCTTTGGACTGTGGGAGGAAACCGGAGCACCCAGAGGAAACCCATGCAGACACGGGGAGAACGTGCAAACTCCACACAGTCAGTCACCTGAGGCGGGAATTGAACCCGGGTCTCTGGCGCTATGAGGCAGCAGTGCTAACCACTGTGCCACCATGCCACCCACAAATTAACCATGACAACTCTGAACCTCTTGTACCTTACTATCCTGTACCTGAAAATATTGTTCTTCATTTATTTCATTCCATTAATGTTCCTGTCTATCTCTTTCTAAATTCTTTGTTTGAGCCTAAAGGCACCAAGGATATGAAGTCATATTTCACTGTTCATGGACTATAATTATTTTGGGATTGGATGGTTAATTTGTGAGTGCATGAGTGAAATTGAAATAGACCAAACTACTTTTATCTTAAGACCATATGACCATTAGAGGGAGGAACAGAAGTAGGCCATTCAGAGAAATTGTGGTTAATGTGATAATCCTCAGGTCTACTTTCTTCCCTGTTCTTCACTACCTTTCCACATCTATCCTCTCAAAGCCTCTAAAAGTCTTGTATATTTCAATAAGGTTTCCTTTCATTCTTATTTATTTCAAAATTTCCATAGAACCCCAATGGTGTGGAAACAGGCCATTCAACCCATCAAGTGCACAATGACTTTCCGAAGAGTACTTAACCCATACCTGTCCTTACCCTGTCCCTATAAGTCTGCATTCCCCATGACTGCACATCCCTAGACACTGTGGACAATTTACCATAGCATATACACCTAACCTGCACATCTTTGGAATGTGGGAGGAAACCGGAGCACCTGGAGGAAACCCATGCAGGTGATGTACCAACTCCACATAGACAGTCACCCTAGGGTGCAATTGAATTCAGGTGCCTGGAACTGTAAGGCAGCAGTGCTAACCACTGAACCACTGTGCACCCATGCATAGTTTATATTGTTAATTTGTGATATCATCAACATAAATCTGTTTCCCAGGATATTATTGATTTCTTTTGGGTGTCCTGAGTACCCATTCCGTATCCACACACTAATCATTTTACATGCCATTTGGACCATCATGTGATAGCTCTTTGTAAGAGCTAACCATTTAATTCTGTGACCTTGATGTTACCCCATAATACCATTTTTACTTTTGAAATATTATTTAAGTAGTCAATAACTATAGACTTCTGAAGAGTAGAGAGAACTAGGCATTCCAGTGCATGAGTCACAAAAGGTTAGTATGCAAGTACAGCAAGTTGTTGTAAATTTAATCTTTGAAGGCAGATCAGAAGAAGTTTACTAGATTTATAGCTTGAACGAATTGTCTTATGAGGAGAAATTGGACAGGCTGGCTTGTTTTCCCTAGAGTTGAGAAGAGCAAGGGATGATTGATTTACATTTAATGAACCTTAATGGTCATGACAAAGTTGACGCGAAAAGAATGTTTTCTCTGGGATCAGTCCAGAACTAGAGATTACCTGTTTTAAAATTAAGAATCACCCTTTCAGTTTAAAGTTGAGAAGAATTTCCTTTTCTCTCAAGTGTTGTGCGATTTTGGAATTCTGATCCTTAGAAGATGGTAGAAGCAGCGTCACTGAATACTTTTAAGGCAAATTTAGATAGATTCTTGTTAGGTGAAAGAATCAGAGGTTATCAAGGATGGATGAGAATGTCAATTTCAGAACAAAAACTGATGTGCCACCAATTTTATTGAATGGTAGAGTGGACTTAATTGTGAGAAAGTGAGGACTGCAGATGCTGGAGATCAGAATTGAAAAGGGTGATGCTGGAAAAGCACAGCAGGTCAGGCAGCATTCAAGGAGCAGGAGGATTGACATTTTGGGTGTAACCCCTTCATCAGAGATGTTTGTGGAAGGGGAAGAGCTGAGAGATAAATGGAGGAGTGGGGCTGGGGGTTAGGTAACTGGGAAAGTGATAGGTGGATGCAGGTGGGGGGTGATGGTGATAGGTCAGAGCAGAGGGTGGAGTGGATAGTGTGGGAAGGAAGAAGGACAGGTGAGACAGTTCAAGAGGATGGTACCGAGTTGGAGGGTTGGATCTGGATGAGGTGGGGGGAATGGTGTTGAGGAAACCAGTGAAATCGATGTTGATGCCGTGTGGTTGGAGAGTCTCAAGGTGAAAGATGAGGTCCTCTTCCTTCAGGCGTCGGGTGGCTAGGATTTGGCAGTGGAGAAGGCCCAGGATTTGCATGTCCTTGGTGAAGTGGGAGGGAAAGTTGAAGTGGTCAACTGCAGGGCAGTGGGGTTGTTTGGTGCATGTGTCCCAGAGATGTTCTCTGAAATGTTCCATGAGTTGGCATCCTGTATCCCCAATGTAGAGGAGATCACGTTGAGAGTAACGGACACAATAGATGAGGTATTTGCACATGCAGGAAAATCTCTGCTGAATGTGGAAGGATCCTTTGGAGCCTTGGATGGAGGTGAGGGGGGAGGTTTGGGTGCAGGTCTTACACCTCTTACAGTGGCAGGGGAAGGTGCTGGGAGGGGAGGGTGGGTATATATTTGTAAAAGGCTACATGCCCTCTTTCTGTGCTGTAACAATTCTGTGTTTCTAAAGAATATCCAATTCCCTGTTGAACCTAATTCTATACCTCTTGGCCTTATCATCCTTGATCACAATGACACACAACATAAATAATATTACCTTTGTTTCACCTCCCACTGATTCTTTTACCAAAGTTCTTACATTTGTGTTGCTTGGTTAGTGACCAAAAGCCTTTAAGCATAACAGTTAAAGGAATGTGAGAGCTATTTGACACACAGTGAGTTAAAGTTTCTTGCATTGATTTATAATAAATACTGTTCAACTTCAGCTCTGTATCCATGCTTTGCTGTAATTTACAATATGATCCTGATTTTAACCTGAAATTTTCCAGCTTTGTATAACATTCAAACCAAAACTCTTTGTCATTTTGGCATGGTTTTATTCGATATAGAATGTTTCTAAGCTATCTTACTGTTCTCACATATTAGGCTATCTCACCAGAAAGATATTTATTAGAATACTCCTGCTTCAGTTATGAAATGGACTTGTTGGATTTGCTGCTGGTTTTGTGCACTCTACAGTTGAATGAATTAAGTTTTCACTATTTGTGCAGGATAAGAACTCTGTTGATTAGTGAGAAGTGTGAAACTGCTTCATGATTGGCTGGTTTCCTATCATTCTACAAAAGAAACAAACTACCTGAAAAAAAAGCTTTAATTGGTATTTTGGCTGATTGACATTAAAACTTGCAATAAAGGTATTTCTAAAAAAAAAGTAAAAGATGTTTTAGACTTGAGCCAACATGTTGTGAAGTGTGCTTCCTGTCAGCTGATCAAACAGTGACTGATGGTATTCAGTGGTTAGTCTTCAACTGAAATATCCTGCCTTTCAATCATAAGCATGTTGCTATTACATCATAAGCCTGTATGGGGAAACAAGTGTTAATGTATGTAAGTTTCAGATAGATTAACATTAACTTATACTATTTTAGATATAGCAAGTAAGGAAGCTGTTGTAGTTTGTAATGTTAATACCATGAAATTTTAGCTTTCTGTTAAATTGGTAAATGATTTCTTACAGTTGCCCTAATTGTATATTACACTTTTTTTTTAATCAATTCAAGATGCTGTTGTATAGTTTTGTTTAGAATGTTTGTTTTGCTGCAGTCATTATGTCTATTGCAATTTTTCTGTACAGTTAAACTAATTAAGAAATTAATGGAACACTTTATAGTCTAAATAGACACAGTCCCCCTCTGGAAATGGCCTTTTTTGTAGAAAGTGAAACTTCTTCTTTTAAGCCAATTGTGTTGCTCATGAATGTTATGTGTTCTAATAATTTTTCTACCTCTTGAATGGAAAGTGTGGTCTCTGTTGTAACCAGTGGGCGTTAAAGGAACCATCGAGACCATCGTTCCAAGTTTACAGTTGAGAAAGAGGTTTATCTGAAAACTGAAGTCATTTGTTGTCTCCTAATTATTTCCATCTCCCTCCCAATTGCTTTGCCTTTCCGTTTGCATAAGAAGTAGGAGCAGGAGACAACCATATGAGTCTGCTGCAGGATTCGCTGTGTTCAAGGCTGACTTGTGCTTCAGTGTTGGTTTCCAGCCTGCTCTCCATATCCCTTGATTGTCTGTGACACCAAAAATCTGCCTACCTTTGCCTTAAATATGTTCAACAATGGTGTATCCATGACCCTCTAGGCTAAAACCCTTTTGAATGAAGATTCTCACAACCCTTTTGAATGAAGAAATTTTCCCTTCATCCTAAACTTAAATGAACAGTCTTTTGATCATGAAACTACCCAACCTTGGATTATTGCCCCAGTGAGAAAGGAAGGTTCTGGTTTTCAGCATCTGAATTGCTCTGGGGATTAAGTGTGGTACAAGCAGAGTGAATGTTGCAAAGTTCTGGCAGTTTCCTCTCTCCTGCTATGTGATTTCACAACTGGTGCCATAATGGTCAGTTGCATAATTAAAAAGATGAAGGGAGAAAGATTATTTGAGAAAAGTCATCATGAGCTCTAGTGAGTAGAGCATTATGAATCTCATTCAAAGATGCTTTGAGATGAATGTTTCTGTTTTCAAGCAATATCTCAATGTTAACCTTTTTAAGCCCTTCACAATATTGAATGTTTCCTCTCATTCTTCTAAATGTTAGAGAATGTAGGTGCAATTCACTCAGCCTCCTATTGCAGGACAACCCTCTGGGCAGCTGTTATGGCATGGTCATAGTGCCCCTACCTTTAAGTCAGGAGACCAAAATTCAAGTTCCACCTGCTACAGAGGTAGCTAATAGCATTGCGGAACAGGTTGATTTAGGAAATGTCCATAGTCACACTTTGGAAACAGGGGATGCAACAGGCCATTTGTTTACAAGTGGCAACAAAATAAATAGGACAACCCTTTGATCCTAGGGATCAGTCTTGTGAACCTTTCTTGTATTGGCTCCAATGCAAATATATCCTTATTTAAATATTTAAGACCAAACTGCACATAGGATTCCAAACATGGTCTCACCAGAGCACTAAGCATTTGTAGTTAGACCTTTGTTCTCATACTCTAATTCTCTTGCAACAAAGATCAATGAGTCAGTTGGTTTCCCAAATACTTTCTATGTCTGCATGCTAGCTTTTTGTAATCCTTTATATAAATATATCAAAATCTCTATTAAACTGAATAGTTTGAGATTCACTGTGACATATAATATTTATCAGACCTCTTTCTCCTGCATGTACATACAGAACCTCTCTGCAACAGCACTGACTCACTCTATTGCAGTATCTATTCTGGGCTAGTTTCACTTCATACTTTGCCATCTGACCCTTCGCCAATGCATGTGTTTACCTGCAAGAAAAAGAAAATGATCTCCTTGTGTGCATGAATCCGCTTTGGATCCTTCCTCCTCTTCTCTGACCCCATCCATTATTCTGATCTCCTTCTTGCTAACTGTGTACTCATTACATTTTCTGACCTCCCCTGCTCTCTGAACAATCCGTGCATAGCAAAGGACTCTGCTTTATCATCTTACATTTCTGTCTCAAAGAATTTTGAGCTCAGTACATCATTCAGCTCTTCTCCTGTCACCTTCCCCTCCATGCTTGCTTCTTTGGATAAGAGTTCTCTTGCCAACCAACAGGCCAATTTGCCCATCTCCAGTATTGTCCCTCCATCCAGACTGCTCCCTTGGCCTTTTACCTGCTCTTGATCTATTCAATGAGAACTGTTGATGTAACAGCCATCTTAATTTCTCTGCTCTCATCCCCCACTCTAACCTGACTCCCTCAGAATTTGCAGCAATCTCAGATCTAATCCTGACATTGTAATCACACCCACTGACATGGGTGGTGCTTTGGTGTCTGTGTACCAATGTCTTCCTTGGTAAGGCTAACACCAACTCTCAGACCCGATCTCTCCTGGATGCGATAACCCCAATGTTGAACATCAAGCCATTGCTTCCAGTTTTGTCACAGATCTCTGGAGATCTTCCCTCCACAGTTTCTCACCTCAGTTCTCCCAAACCAGAACAACCTGTTTCTATCATCTTCCCAGAATCCATGTACAGGACTCCATTGGTAGACACATTGTTTCAGCCCGAATGATTTTTCCTATCTTGATTCTTACTTTTCTCCCTTTGTTCAGTCCTAATAAGTTTGTATGAAAGCACATTTATTAGGTCAAGCTAAGGATTTGGCTTTCACGTTCAGTGGATTTATCACTTGATAAAGGAAATTTCAGGAAAGAAACTTTGAAGGGAAGAGTGAAGGGGCTATGCAAACCACCTACCATGAAATGAGGCATTTCTATAAATGTGTTGTTAGCTGGAGCTGAATAAAGACCAATTGAGGCTTGTTACTCCTGAGTAACAAGTACAGGTTGGTACAAAACAATCTATCAGTGAAATCTGCAAAAATAAAGTGGTGAAACTGAAGATAACAAGCATTCTCAATTTTGTTCAAGTCAGCCTTTTTCAAGCATACCGCCTCTGAATATTGTGTTAACTAATCTTCTTCGTTTTGAAAGGAAGTGGTATCATGTATTGCTTTAAAACAGAACTATAAAGCAATTCCCACACTAACTTATTTCATCCCTTTTAGCTTTCGATGTTTTATTTATGTTAAGTATTGAGATAGTGAGCTATTGTGGAATAGTTCTAATCAGTACTGGATGATTTCTGCCACTTCACGCAAATAGCACCTCCCTATATTTTGTAAATCTGATATGCTGTGGTGTCATTAATTTCTTTAAGTTAATTTCCGTGTTACATTAAAACAATAAAAAGGGAAGTTGAAACCAGTTGTGCTGCTCGTTTATAAGGTTTCCCATTTAGGCTAAGCAGTGTTGGCCTTATGCTTTCAGCTAAAGGAAGAATGAAGATGGTAGGATTCCACCATTCCATGTACTGTGACTTGGGGGTATTCTTGCAGGACGGACCTAATTCTAATCGCATTTTTCCATGCTCAGAAGTGGAGTGCTCTGCTGGTGACCAATGCTACATATTTTTATCACTGAAGGTTTAGCACGTAGTGCACAAAATTGGGTTCTTTAGTGTCACTTTTTAGATTAGATTAATTACAGTGTGGAAACAGGCCCTTCAGCCCAACAAGTCCATACTGACCCTCCAAAGAGCAACCCACCCAGATCCATTCCCCTACATTTACCCCTTCACCTAACACTACAGGCAATTTAGCATGGTCAATTCACCTAACCTGCACATTTCTTTGGACTGTGGGAGGAAACTGGAGCACCCGGAGGAAACCCATGCAGACACTGGGAGAATGTGCAAACTTCACACAGACAGTTGCCTGAGGCAGGAATTGAATCCGGGTCTCTGGCGCTGTGAGGTAGTAGTGCTAACCACTGTGCCACCTAAATGTTTTAGGTGCTTCTGAATTGTGTTAGATCTTGCACAGTGGCTGAGTTGATGTGTGTGTGCTGATTTGAGGCTACAGCTGACAATTTGCAGCTCAACATTCCAGACTCTCATGGCTGAATACATGCTTGGCAGCTCGCAGAGTACACCCTCACCAGTGCAGTTTAAAGGGATCATCATCTCCTTACAGCTTAATTGCTTGTTAATTTCTCCTGGCTGTTTCTGCTTGTGATTGTGATTTTTAAGGTTTCTGCACAAGCAGATGCAGCCAGACGTGGTGGGCACTGGGTCTTACTTTTAAGAATAGAGCATGATTTGGAGGATAATCAGAGGCCACACTGAGTAGAACAAACAAGAAGTGGAAGGGGAAAAAAGTGCCAACCTACAGGGCCTTTTTTTTTTGTGAAGTGAGTGTGAAGAACTACTTCCAATTGGATACGAATTCCCACATGGCTTTACCTTCCTTCTTTCACTGACCATTGCATTGTCATCCTAGCCAAAAGCAAAAATAAACATGAACCATCCAACCAAATTTACAAATGTAATTATAAAATATAGCATGCACATGTAGGATTAAGAATTTTTATGCCCAAATCACAAAAAGGAGCATAAATCCAACCCATTAATGACCACCCTGTTGGTCTACTCTTGATCATCAGTAATACAATGGAAGGGGACATTGACAGTAATGTCAGGTGGTGCTGACAGTGGTATAACCTGACTACTCAGTTTGTATGCTTCCAGTCCGATTTGTCCTTTGGCCTAATTATAGCCTGGGTCCACACGTAGACAAAAGAGCTGAACTCCAGAACTGAGATGAGAGTGATTGCTTTTGAGATAAAGTTGCATTGGATGGAGTGTGGCGTTCAACAGCACGAGCGTAATTGGTGTCAATGGGAATCCAAGACAAACATTTCACTGGTTGGATTCGTACTTTGCACAAGTAAGATGATGTGTGGTTGTTGATGGTTAATCACATCAGCCGCAAAACATCACTAGGAGTGTCCTCAGTCCAACCATATTCAACTGCTTTATCAATAATCTTCCACCACACCCCCATCATACTGTCAGAAGTGGGGATGTTTGCTGATGATTACACAATGCTTAGCACCACTTCCAATACTCCAATACTAAAGTTGCATATGGACAGGGCCCATAAGACCTGGACAAGTCCAGGCCTTTCTTTGATGCAAATGTTACTTGCAATTTAAGCTTCAGACCATGACCATCTCCAAGAGAGAATCGAAACATTTGCTCCTTAATGTTCAATGGTGTTGCCATCACTGTGTCATGTGCTATCAACATCCTGGAGTTTACCATTAACCAGAAACTGATCTGGACCACTTAAATACTAGGGCCAGAAAATTACATTAGAGGCTAGGAAATCTGTGGAGAGTAACTCTGCTCCCAACTCCTGAAAGCCTTTGCACCACCTACAAGGCACAAATCAGGAATGTCATGGAATCCTATTCACTTGATAAGTACAGCTCCCAAGTGAACCTCATCAAGTTTGATCATATCTAGGACAATGCAGCCTACTTGTTTAGCACCCCATTAACCACTTTCAACAGTCATCCCCTTCATCACCAATGCACCTTGAAGGATAAGGACAGCAGATTCATGTTTCCCATCATCCTGATTTGGAACTATATTACCATTGCTTGACTGGAAGAACTGTATCTTTTTTATTTTGTATTTTTTAAAAACTGGAGACTGAAATGAGAGAGTTGTCAAAAATAAGTGTTTGCAAGAGTGGCTGCAGCTTTGAAAAGCAAGTAACCTGAAACCCATGCTAGACATCATATAAACAATTATTTGCACAAGCAGTGACTATAGAATTGCAAATGATTTGGAGCCAAGAGGTTGCCCTGATGCAACTTTTGCTTGTCAAAAGAAGTTGATTGGTCCATGGACTAGTGACCAATTATCAATCACCGATCCTTTTTTTTTTTGCCTGCCAATCACTGAGATTGATTCTCATGTAACTGAACAGCTTAGAGCTGGGAACAAGTTATAGTGAAAGACGTATTTGGTTCTTCAGCTCAGGTGTTGTAAATTCATTGTATACCTGCAGAAAACCAGTTTCTTCAACAGTGACTGCAAGCTATGACTTTTAACTGATAAGTCATAAGACTTGATAAATGAACTGACCATCTTATGTCTCTTTTCAACCAGTGGAAGAAACTGGAGAAAGAGATTCAAACAAAGTACTGTCCAGCAGTTGATTCATAAAGATTATTTCAAAAACAGAACCCTGGAGCAAAGACTACTGAAATGTCTTTCCAGCTTTTTTTTCCATAACTTATTTTCCTTGTCTGTGTAAGGGGGTGTTTGAGGGTACTAGAATTTTATTTAGTAGCAATATAAGCCAACGGTTTATGATTTGATTACTTGTAGCTTGAGTCTAGTTATTTACAATCAATAGCGATTCATTTACAGTATAGAAATCTCCTCATCTAAGTTTTCTATCAACTTGGGTCTGCAAATTAGGGGAATGTTGCATTTTTTTAAAAACTTCTAATCTTTGTGATAACACAAGTATGTGAGAATGGCAGATATTGATTTTCAATGCATTGCTACAATAGTTGTACTGCTGTCGCCAAGTAAAAATCCTGGAATTGCCATCCTAATAGCATGATGGCTGTCCCTAGACTCTAAAGACGGCAATGGTTCGAGGAAACCATCACATTCTCCAGGGCAATTAGGGATGGGGGGGTAAATGCTGACCGAGCAAACAATGCCAATCCATGAACAAATAATATGAAAAATATAATTCTTTGACTGTTTAAAACCAAATATAAGTAAGTGAGAGCTTCCACTTTTAATTTTGTTTCGGTACAGTTCACCTTTATCTTTATTCACCCCAGCATGTGGGTGTCTCTGGCTAGGTCAGCATTTGTTGCTCATCCTAATTGCCTAGAGGGCAAGTAAGAGTCAACCACACTGTTGTGGGTCTGGAGTCACATGTAGACCAGACCAGATGAGGATGGCCGATTTTCTTCCCTAAAGGGCATTAAAGAAAAAAACAATTTGGTTGAAACGGTTGACAACGATTTCATGGTCATTATTCGACTCTTTATTCAATTCAAATTCTTGAATTCTTTATTCTATTCAATTCAATTCAAATCTTCCATGATAGGGTTTAAACCTGGATCCCAAAAACAATAGCTAAGTTAGTCAAGGTCTTTTCCCCAGAGTAGGGGAGTCCAAAACTAGAGGGCATAGATTTAAGGTGTGAGACGGAAAAGATTTAAAAGGGACCTAAGGGACAACTTTTTCATGCCAAATGTGTTGCGTGTATGGAATGAATTGCCAGAGTGACTGGTGGAAGCTGGTATAATTACAACATTTAAAAGCTTTGGTTGGGTACCTGAATGGGAAGGATTTAGAGGGGTATGGGTTAAGTGCTGGCAAATGGGATTAGATTAATTTAGGATACCTGGTTGGCATGGGCAAATTGGACTGAAGGGTTTGTTTTCATGCTGTATATCTCTATGACTCTAATAGTCTTATAGCTATAATACCACTTGGCTATTGCCTTTAAACCCAGCAAGTTTAAAAGTCAAGAAAATATTTTCACCAGTCACATCTGCGTAACACAAGTTTTTGTAATCATTTTGTATTAGTTGTTAAAAGGAAGTGATGTGAAAGCTGGCCTTTCCCACAAAACTGTCCACGCTGCAAATCAAATGAGTTAGCCTAGCAAATTTCCACTAATTACATCTATTTGTGAGCCTTGGAAAAAGATGTTAAAATTATGCCGAGTTTTTGAGGTTTAACTGTACTAGTTGGGGTATTTTAAACACTGTTAATTTTTTTTTAGTTTGATGTTGAGTATCATTTACAGGGACTGGAACCACATCAAGAAAAACAGGGATATTACCAACACTACATTATTTATTCCTAGTGGTGATGTTTCTATGTGAAAATATAAAACTTCCTACTTTTAGCTAATACTATAGAAATTGGAATTTTAAGTTCGGTCAAATGTATGGCAGAGATTGGCAGCTAACACCAATGTGACATCATTCTGTATATTTTTAAAAGCAGTTTTCAGTTATTGACGGCTTTCGGCTTCATAACATTTTTGGCCAGCGGTATACAAATGAGTTTTAGAAACATAAACAAAAAAAGCTACTGAAAATTCAAGCAATTTGCACCAAGATTAGCAATTACAACCAAAGTAGGAACTTGCCCCGTGTTTACAATGGTGATTTGAGCTATTGGCTTCTCGTGATACCAAACAACCTTTCAAAGCTTTTCAATCATGCACATGTTTGAAGTTACGATCTTTTTTTTTCAAAGTTGTTATCACAATAGTAATCTTAAGCATTTGCAATCTCTGGCTTGATTGTGTCTTTTTCAATTACTGTAAAATCAGAAATTGATATTACTGTAATAAAAAGTGTTGAAGTGTCACATCCCAATCGCATGAATTTTAAACACTAGTCTATTGATTGGTGTGGTCTATTGGAATCTTAATCAATAAGGAACAATTCACTGGAGTTAATAGGCAGTTTGGTGATCTATCGTTGACTGTTCATAATCTATTCCAGGACTTGGTTTTTTCCATTTTGTCTCTCCAACTCTTTCACCTCCATGCAGCGTCACTCAGCTTGGAGCATGGGAGACCTTTCTGCAAAATGTGCAGTTGTGTCAGCTTCAGCACTTCTCTACTGTACATCCGATCTCGCTGTAACAAATTGCCAGTTCCTGTGTTACTAAAAATAGAGGTTTTATTCTTCACCTTAGAAACACTGCCTTCTAGATGAAGGTAAGTTACTTCGGTCTTGTTAATATTTTTTCTTAATGTGGTTGCAGTTGTTTAAGGACACCAAGGACATGCAGGTCCTTGGACTCCTCCATCGCCAGACCATAGCAACACGACGGCTGGAGGAAGAGCGCCTCATCTTCCGCCTAGGAACCCTCCAACCACAAGGGATGAACTCAGATTTCTCCAGTTTCCTCATTTCCCCTCCCCCCACCTAGTCTCAGTCAAATCCCTCGAACTCAGCACCGCCTTCCTAACTTGCAATCTTCTTCCTGACCTCTCTGCCCCCACCCCCACTCCGGCCTATCGCCCTCACCTTGACCTCCTTCCACCTATCACATTTTCAACGCCCCTCCCCCAAGTCCCTCCTCCTTACCTTTTATCTTAACCTGCTGGACACACTTTCCTCATTCCTGAAGAAGAGCTCATGCCCGAAACGTCGATTCTCCTGTTCCTTGGATGCTGTCTGACCTGTTGTGCTTTTCCAGCAACACATTTTCAGCTCTGATCTCCAGCATCTGCAGTCCTCACTTTCTCCTCAATGCTATTGATGTAGTTTTCATCAAGGTCACATGAATAGACGATTGGCTAACCAACAGAAAACCAAGTCGGGATAACTGGATCTTTCTCTGGTTGGCACAATGGCTATTTGTTGTCACAGGGTTTGGTCCTTGGGAGCCCAAGTAATAACAATCTATATTAATGACTTCAATGTGGGGATAGAAAATACAATGGCCAAATTTGCAGATGATTCCTAAAATAGGTGGGCAAGTAATTTTGTAATAAACGTTTACAAATTGTGGATAGGTTTGGTGACGGGCCAAAATTTGGCCAATGAAGTTTACCATGGATAATTATGAATTATCCACGTTGGTTGGATGATAGAAAGGCAACTACCTATCTAAATGGAGAGAAAGTTCAGAGTGTTTCTGTGCAAGAGGGATCTGGTCTTTGTGAATGGTAGATGCTGAAACATTGAGTAACTTTGAGGAGATGGACAGACAGATTTTTAATTAGTAATGGGCTGAAGAGTTATGGAGAATAGGCAGGAAATAGAGTTTAAGCTGAGGTGAAATCAGCTATAATCGTATCAAATGGCAGAACAGGCTTGACTGACTGCATTGCCTTGACCTGCTCCTAGTTTTTATGTTCTTTGTTTGTAAATTTGGAATGTTAGACCATAAGACATACAAGCTGAAATTAGGCCATTCAGCCCATCAGTTCTGCTCTGCCTTTCAATCATGGCTGATAAGTTTCTTAACCCCATTCTTCTGCTTTGTCCCTGTAACCCTTAATCCTCTTGGCAATCAAGAACTTACCTATTTCTGTCTTGAATATACTCAATGACTTGGCTTCACAGCCTTCTGTCACAATGAATTCCATAGATTCACCACTCTCTTAAGAGGTTTCTCTTGAAAAGGTTATACTGCTAAATAATTGGTCTCTGGAATTCCCCTGCCTTTTATCTGCATAATCACGGGATAGCTTCAATGGACCGTTACTAAGATATTAAAGAAAACATTTAGTTAATAAAGTCATTTTTTTCACTTTATATAGGGTCTCTGAGAAAAAGCTGGGCCGAGTGGTCTAAGGCGCTGTTTTAAAAAATTCTCAAGGTCAGGTTCGTAGGAGAGTAGTCTGACACAGAACAAACGACCAAGAGGCGAGTCTGCTAGAATATGAGCATTTTATTCCCCGCAGCGTCGCCACAACCAGGTCTCATACTTACAACGGGTCTGGCTTATACTCACTCTACATGTTCCCGGAACTGGGAGCCGTCAGTTCTCGTAGAGCGGTTGCCAACAACCCACGCTCGGCGGTTAAACGTAACCCCGGAGCAGACTCACCGAACTGGAGACTTTTCCAGCTGATACACTCTTTTCCAGATATAAACATTCATGTGAACAGCAGAGCAAGGCTAAAAAACACATTCCATTCTGGTTACATACAGATAAGAAGATTCACACGGGGAGGTGTGTAATAAGATTCACACGGGACTAAGCAACACCTCCATTCCGGTTAGATTCACACATGTATTGGGACACAATTTTACACCACAGGCGCTGGACTCCAGTTCCAGTCTCAGTTGAGGCATGGGTTCGAATTCCACTGCTGCTAGCGATCCAGTCATTCTGGGGTGGCACGATGGCTCAGTGGTTAGCACTGTTGCCTCACAGCACCAGGGTCCCAGGTTCAATTCGACTGTGTGGAGTTTGCACATTCTCCCCGTGTCTGCGTGGGTTTCCTCCGGGTGCTTTGGTTTCCCCCCACAATATAAAAAATGTGCAGGTTAGGTGAATTGGCCATGCTAAATTGTCCATAGTGTTAGGTGCATTAGTCATGGAGAAATGGGTCTGGGTGGGTGGCTCTTCGGAGGGTTGGTGTTGACTGGTTGGGCTGAAGGGCCTGTTTCCACACTGTACGGAATCTAATCTAGTATCATTAGCAGATCTGTTGTCTGTTTTAAAACCTCTTTTGATAGCCTTATTTGGGACCAACCTAGAATAAGTCGTCTGTTATCATGGGACCATTACGAGACCCTTGGTGTACTAGAAACAAGTATGTGTTGAAATGACTAGTTTTATTTTTATTTCAGCTCCAACATAGTAATTCCAAAAAAGCAATACTCCAGCGGTCCAGATATTGTTTCACTGCATTATGGGAATGCAAGGTGCTAACAGTACAAATGAACCACTGGACATTTATAATTTTAAACTCAATTTCTTGCAGTGAGAATCATGTTTAAGCATGGATGCCCTCTTTGGGAATTAGGTAGAGTGGGGAAAAGGCAGGAAAGTGGTGTTGAGGCCAACTTCAGATTGACTGTTTCCTGCTCGAGCATACTCCTCCTATTTCTTATATTCTTGCCTGCTGTTAGATGAAATAGTCTGTTGTAGTAATATTGTATGTGTTTACCACTAGCAACTATGTTGAAAGGACTTTTTGAAGTGAATCTCTGACATGATCTGTTTCAATTTAGGGAAATTCTTTCTTTGATGCTACAAAATCATAACAGTATCCCTTGTGCTCAGAAATATTCCAAATCCTGAGCAAGCAAAAGTGGTCCTTGAACAGTTTTGTGTTCTGTTTTGTTTGTCAGCTCCATTTGTCATTTTTCCTCAATCTTGTCAGTTTTGAAATCCAGAATTAGTTAAGTGGTTTGAATTATCAGAAATGAGAATAAATCATTGCAACTCAGGCGAAATTTAATCCAGCAACAGAGCAGGACTCTGAATAACTTGAAGTTTGCCTTTTATTAACAATACTTAGAATATTTATGAATTTATCTGAATTGTAGATATTTCCTAACCAACCTATTCAGAGATATTATGACACATCTCTGGAACATGTGGGCAAATTTTGTTAGTTATTGAACGATCTGACTCTAAGGATTCTGATGAAATTTAGTTTGCATATTTCAGTAGAGAGCACCACATTGTTAAGCACAGAACCTTCGATTCTTGTGTGTGTGCTGATCTTTCCTCAGATAGTGGACTACTATCTCACTGAGCATAGTGGCTTACAATGACCTCAAATCCAAGAAACAGGGTGTTGTGAAACTATCTTCTGTTTCTAGCCTCTTGCCTCATTTCCACTAATTTAAGTAAGAGACTGCTTTTGGAAGCAGCTGCTTAGCAGGGTGGACACAGCTGTTTGTGTGGAACAATGGCAGAGCCAACAGCCCTTTCTACACACTTCAATGTTCTTGCAACATCGAACGGAAGTCTGGTTTCAAGAACTGACTTGGCTATTTTTCACTAACATACCATTGTAAGAGGTATAAAAGCATCATATGATGCAAGTTTATTTATGCTATGAAACTTAACTCCAACCTAGGATGTTCCACTGGGAGTATATTTGAAAATAGAAATCTGCAGTCAAAGTCAACAATTTTTGCTTCTCCTCTTATGCCTACAGAATAAACCTTTCCTTCCATTTGCTCACTTATCTGGCAGCTTTACCAGATCTTGACTGATCTGGAACACACTGTCAGTGTGTGTGTGGTGAAGGTTTGAGAGTTTTGTAGTTTGTCTTACTGTGACTGCACTATTTTTCTCAAGCAGTAAGTTTAAAAAATTTGTATTGGACTTTTTCTGAATCTGTGGTTGCTAGTACCTCCTGCACAAACAGTAAGACTAATCCTCATAATTAGCTGTAAATAAATAGAACTTGAAGCAGCTCAGCTAACAATGGAAAGGTTTGCTTACATGTTTATTTACTTAAAAGTTGTGATGTATTTAAAGTTAGTTCATCAAAGTTCAAACTTTAATGATAAGAAAGATGGTCAGACAGATTGTTTATTAGTTGAACTTGCACCTGAGGTTGTGGCTGGTTCCTTCGAGCAAATAAGGTTGGCAGTTGCAGTCCATCTTGCTATCCAGTAGCAGCTTGTACACCTGGAGCTAACTAGACTGTTATATGAAAGTTATACATTCTTTGTGTCCATGTGATCATTTCACGAACATCATTCAGGTCTTAAAAATAGACATTTATGATATCAGTTCTCAAGAAGGGTCACTGGACTAAAATGTTAACTTCTGCTTTCTCTCCACAGATGCTGCCAGACCTGCTGGATTTTTTCAGCAATTTCTGATTTTGTTTGTCTGTCTATTCTGTCCATAATAAAAGATCTCTTTGCTACCTGTGATTATTTGAGTGGATGAAATACTGATGGGAGAGGTTGGGATGTGGGAGCTGTGACAGATTAAACTAGTGCTTGCAGTCTGATCATGATCACTTAACAAGAATTCACAAGGCTTTTGTTGGGCTCTTTTGACTAAATGTTGTGTCCTCTACAATAGCATCACAGACCTGGGGGGGGGGGGGGGGGGGAGTCCAGAGCTCGAGGATTTAGGTTTATGGCGAGAGAGGAAAGATTTAAAAGGGACCTAAGGGGCAACTTTTTCACGCAGTGGGCGGTGCATATGTGAAATGAGCTACCAGAGGAAGTGGCAATTACAACATTTTAAAAGGCATCTGGATGGGTATATGAATAGGAAGGATTTGGAATGATATAGGCCAAATGGTGACAAATGGGACTGAATTAATTTAGGATATCTGGTTGGCATGGAGAGTTGGACCAAAGGGCCTGTTTCTATACTGTACACCTCAATGACTCTCAGCGCAAAATACCAGGCTCACAGGAAAGTAATGATTTGGAGATGCCGGTGTTGGACTGGGGTGTACAAAGTTAAAAATCTCACAACACCAGTTTATAGTCCAACAGATTTAATTGAAAGCACTAGCTTTCGGAGCGATGCTCCTTCATCAGGTGGTAGTGGAGGGCTCAATCCTAACACACACAATTTATAGCAAAAATTTACTGATGTAACTGAAATTATACATTTAAAAATTGATTGTCTGTTAAGCCTTTCATCTGTTAGAATACCGTGGTAGTATCACTTCTTGCACATTCACTTATTGGAAGTTTCAAATTACACACAATTCAGGCGAAAAATTGCTCTTTCTTCCACTTTGGCTTTAATTTTATTCATAAAATAAAAATGAAACATTATTGTTTGGTGTTCTTTTATAAAATATTTAAAATGGCACATTTTCACACAAAGGGTGTTGGTTAGCTCAGTTTGCTGGATAGCTGATTAGTGATGCCAATAGTGCGGCTTTAATTTCTACACTGGCTGAGTTTACCACAATGGTTTTTTTCTTCTCATCCTCTCCTCTAGTCTGAGATGTGGTAACCTTTGGATTAAACCACCACTACCAGTTGTCTCTCTCCAATGTCCCCTGGCACTATGGCGATTTTATCTTTATTTCGTACATATATATTTAGCTTAATTTGGCTCTTGGTTTGGGTCCTTCTGCATTTTAAATGTTGGACAATATGTGTGCATGCTGAAAATATCATCATGCTTTTGGTTGGTTGATTCCATGTTAGAAAATAGTGCAGTTTAAAGTTACCTGTGTAACTCCAATGCCCAATACTGAATTGGAATCTCAGCCTTGATACCTAGGCTGAAGCTCTGGAACCAGACTTGAAACCACACCTTCAAAAGCAAGAGCCATGTTTGACACATGATGAGAAATGCAATTAAAACTGTTACAGAGGTCTCTGACTTATGAATGCTTGTATTTAAAAACACAATCCCACATAGGTGTATTAATATTAACTTTAGAATGATATTTCCTCGTATTTACGATAGACTATATTATCCTGCATTGTGTTTCAACTTGCGTACAAATCGACTTAGAAATGGACTCCAGAACAGAATCCATGTGTAACCCGGGGACTCCTGCACATTGCAAAGCTATTATCAAAATCTGTTTTATCCGATTATGTGGTGAAAATTTGACTTTTAGGAAAAAATGTAAATTAACTTTCTTCTCTAAAATATGGTCTTTGTTAGCGAGAAGCCTTATTAATATTTTGACTACCAAGTATTTGTGCAAAAAAAAATCTGCATTTTGTTCTATTATCATGGGTGTTCAGCACATCTCCAGTATCTTCAAAATTGTTATGCAGTTGCAGGTCTCACCGAGTCCATTAATGAACTTTAAAAGTCTGAATATATGTTTTATTTTACTGAGTTTTATCCGCTGTAATTGGTATGCTTTTAAATGAGTTTTTCAGCTGTGCCAATAGAAGTGAAGCATTCAACTAATGTTGCTCTATCGTCGGGTCAGTCCATAAAACTACCTGACAGTGTTACTGCTAAAATCAAAATCCAGCCTTCTGACAGTTGTATCAGTGGTTATGGAAAAAAACTTATTGGCCTTTAATTTCCAACTTACCTGAATATGGATTGCAGCAGCACGCAACAGTAATGAATAGCCTTGAGAGAAGGAAGTCAACTTTGTGGGATCAGCTTTCTAAGTATAGGTTGTCGATAGGGAGTGGAACAGTTGGCACTTTCATTTAATCATATTTGAGTCTCACTGTTCATTATACATATGTATTAACTTGTATCAGTGAACAGCACTGTACAATAAAAAAATTGAAGACTTCAGTTCTTTACTTTCTAGTGGGACATGGGTGTCGCTGGTGGACCGGCATTTATTGCTCAGCCCTAGTTCTCCCTTTTGAAGGTGATGGTGAGCTGCTGCCTGGAACCACTACAGTCCGTTTCTGATAGGTAGACCACAACTTTCTTGGAGAGGGAATTCCAGGATTTTGATTCGATGAACCTGAAGGATTAGCAATATATTTCCAAATTAGGATGGTGAGAGGCTTGGAGGGAACTTGACAGTGGTGGTGTTCCCATATATCTGCTGCCCTTGTCCTTCCAGATGGGAATGGTCGTGGGTTTGGAAGGTGCTGTCTGAGAAGCTGTGGTGAATTTCTGCAGTGCATTTTGTAGATGATATACATTGCAGCTATTGAGCATCGCGGGTGGAGGGATTGAATACTTATGGATGTGGTGCCAGTCAAATGGGCTGTTTGGTCCTGGATGATGTCAAGCTTCTTGAGTGTTGGAGCTGCACCCATCCAGGCATGTGGGAAGTATTCCATCACATTCTTGACTGTGTGCCTCAAAAATGGACAGGTTTTGAGAAGTCAGGTGAATTACTCGTTGCAATATTCCTAGCCTCTGACCTGCTGTTGTAGCCACTGTAGATATATGGCAAATCCAGTTGAGTTTCTGGTCAATGATAACCCCCAGGATGTTGTTAGTAGGTGATTCATTGAATATCAAGGTCTCATGATTAGATATTGGAGATGGTCATTGTCTGACATTTGTGTGGCACAAAGTTTACTGGCCACTTGTCAGCCCAATCCTGGATATTGTCCAAATCTCGTTGCATTTGAACACGAACTGATTCAGCATCTGAGGAATAGTAAATGATGCTGAATATTGTGTAATCATCAGTGAACATTCTCACTTCTAATCTTACGACAGAGGGAAAGTTATGTATTTATCAACTTTTTGGTGGAAAATAAAATACTTGCATCTAAGTCTTAGTAGTAGCCCAGAGCTGAGAGATTGTAAATGAAAACTTAGCGACATATGGAGCGTTGTCTTTAATGGAGGCTGTTGATGAAAGTAGAATGGGCCTTGAGGTGCATTATGGGTACCAATATTGCTGTGACCTACTTGGGAAAATGCACTGATTCTCATGCCCATCATTCCCAGGGTCACTGTGAAAGTTAATGATTTGGTCAAAGCACTCCGTCCCCAATTTTTCCTGTCTGTTGGAATCAAGTTAACAGAAATACTGATCAGCTTCCTGTATGTAATAAGAACTATGATTTGTTAATTTACTTTTTTAATTCAGTCATTGAATGTGAGCATTAGTGGCTGGGTCAGCACTTATTCCCATCTCTAATTGCCCTGAAAAAAAGTGGTTCAGAGATACCTCTTAGAACTGCTGCAGTCCATGTGCTCTAGGTAGACCCATAATGCTGTTAGGGCAGTAATTCCAGGATTTTAATCCAGCAAAACTGAAAGAATGATAATATATATATCCAAGTCAGGATGGTGTATGGGTTGGAGGATAATTTGCAGGTAGTGTTTTTTTTTCATACATCTGTTGTCCTTCTAGATGATAGTGATCTTGGGTTTGGAAGATGTTGTGTAAGGATCTTCAGTGAATTTCTGCTGCATATCTTGTAGATGGTATACATTGCTGCTGCTGAGCATCAGCAGTGGAGTGACTGAATAGTACTACATCCACAATCAAATGGGCTGCTTTGTTGTGGATGATATTAAGCTTCTTGAGTGTTTCCTAAGCACAAGTAAATGGGTATGAACACTCAGCATATGATTGTAATAGTTAAAACTCTAATCCATTTTATAACCCCTTCAAACATCCAGACAAACAAGAAAAAAAACCTTGGTTTTAAAAGTGGAGAGAAAATCTTGCGACAGCACTGTGCAATCTATCAGTCCGTAGGTTCATTGAGATGTTCCTCTTGCTTGCCATAACTTGGAGTTCTTCAATCTCCTGTCTCCAGGTTCTTTCACAGGAGGCACAGGTTGTTTGGCACACTAACTAAAAAAACTTTTACTTACTGGGTTAAAGTTGCTTCCAGCAACTGGTGGAAAAAAGTAATTTGCTTTCTTCAGGTAGTCTTACTGAACAAGGAGAGACACAAACCTGTGCCTTCAGAAGTCCATACTCCAGCTGTTCAGCTGCTCAGGAACTAATCAGTATTGTCATATTTAGTTTGTAGTACGATAAGCAGTTGTCAATCAGCTACTTGTTGCCAGCCACCTCTCACTCTGTACGTACACTGTCGTGCTATATGTCAAAGAACAACTTCCACCTACTTCTAGAACAAAGCAGCAATGTCATTGCCACATACAATGAGTTTCAGTAAGTGGGTTTTAGAAGTGCAGCAATTCTTTGCACAGTGCTTGGTTTTAAAACTGTCCTCTTTTCGTTTAAGTCAGCACTCCAATATGGAAAATAAAATATGGTCTTAACATTATACAGAGCAATGATCCCTGAGAAGTAGTTTAGTAATACTTTTTTAAGTAATTATTCATTGTACTTGGTTACTGGAAGAAATTGCATTTATTGAGAGACCGATTTTGCAAACATTTGGTCTACTTTTTTGAGGTTGCATCAACCAGCCTCCTGATACTTGTCTATTAATAATTTCAGAATGTTTAAAAGTATGTGGACCAACATTTCTACCTTTTTTTGATTGGAGAAAGCATGGCATGTATGGTACATGTATGAAATGAGCTGCCAGAGGAAGTGGTGATGGCTGGTACAATTACAACATTTTAAAAGGCATCTGGATGGGTACGTGAATAGGAAGGATTTAGAGGGATATGGGACTAGATTAGGTTAGGATTTTTGGTCGGCATGAATGAGTTGGACCGAAGGGTCTGTTTCTGTGCTGTACATCTGAGCCTATATAGGTAAAAGGTTGGGAAATAGAGATGTGGTTCTTTTTGTTTAGAAAAACAAGGATGATTTGGAAAAATTATAAAGTCTAAACAATATCAGATATGCTTGTACTTTATCGTTTCTTTTATCATATCTATGATTTCCAAACTAAAACATTTCCTTTTATCTATACTTGCGCTTCTCTTTTATATAGTAGACATTCCCCCATGTGGGAAATAAATTTCATTTACCTCATTTTTTTAAAATGTAAAATGAATACATTTCCCACTAAAACTTAAAGTACTAAACCAGAAATAGAAACTGAATCATTCTGTTCAAAGTCCTACAAGACAGGAAACTGACATCAGAATTTTCTCCTGGGTGTTTTTTGTATTTTCATGTTATGGGTCTGATTGTTGTGACTTTCAATGGACTCAATTCTTAGACCAGCATTTGTGTTTAAAAACTTTTTATCAATGCTGTATTTTTTGGCCATGTTTTGTACATTTAGAATTACATTGTCACAGTAAATAATTGATCACTTGCAGTCTCCTCAGGACTCTTAATGAAAATGCAGAAACGTGTCAAAAAAGTTATTGTGCATGAGATTGTTATGGAAACAAATGACTTCCCCTTTTTTTTTGAAGAAAACACTATTGATTCTGTCAGTGTGATACGACAGGGCATTAAAAAAATGACAGATTTTCAAATTAACTTCCTTTGCTGCCTCTTCTGAATTTATTTTACTTTTCATAAAATATTTACGTTGGAAATACATTCTGGTTATATGTTTGCATTAGATGTGACACATTATTTCACTCACTTTTCCTTCATTGTAGTAGACAACATCATGACTCGTTGAGGTAGCATACTGGAAATCAAGCCTCGTTATTTCTATAATTGTCAGGAATGTGAAAATTTGGTTAAACCAGCGAATTGCCCAGTTTTGCCTAATTGTCTAATTCAGGTCAAGTGAAGTTTTTTTAAACCAGGAAATACCATTTGTTGTAATCCAATTGTTTTTAATGAACTGCAAGAAAGGACTATAAATTGCTAACTTACAACTGCATAACTAAAACACTTTTTAAAAATTCTCATACACATACAAACAGACACACCGAGATAAGACACTGGTTTTCTATGGATGTGGGGAAGAAAAGTCAAAGAAGCACAATTTTGACCTCAGTTTGGATCACAGACTTCTACTGAATTCCTTTCTACTGAATTTTTCCTATTGATGAGAGGTTGTGGATACCTTGATTCTCAGTCTTGTGCTCACTTGTTGGAGGATTCATCTTTTCAATGGCTGCAAAGGTAGCTCTTTTCCTTTCAATAAAGAAATTTACAGAGAGAGCAATTTAGACCAAAGTAGAGAGAGGATGGCTATCAGATTTTCTGTTATTTCTCCTCACAGGAGGAAGGCAGAAAGAGACTGAGTTGCTTTCTATTTGGAGGTTTGATGTTTCTGCTCTGCTGTCCACCTACCAATGTGTAGCAATTGTCTAGAAGCCAATCATGTGGTTATTAGAATGCTGAGCTCTCTTGAATCTTCAACGGCTGGTCATTTGAAGAACCAATCAAAGGGCTGTCCCTGGGTAAAACTGCTGTGAAGCGTGCACGTCATTTGAGGTTTGTAACTTCCTCCTCCACTGCTTGAATAAGGCAACATTGTATATGCAAATCAAATGTGTTTCAGTAAGTTGTATTTAAAAAGGTAATATCTCCTCCTCAATTTCTTTGGTTTAAATCAACATTTTATGTCTTTTTTTCAGTCTATGGTCAAAAAAAAAGACTTTACAACAATGAGGCTAATAAGAGATTTTAAGAAAATTGTAGAATGGTTAAAAAGCAAGAATCACATAGTAGATGAAAGGGGTAAACAAAACTCAAAAATTGAAGCATGTAACTTTTCCTCATTATGGAAGGCACAGGAGGCTTCAGGAAACCTACTGTGGTTTAGATCCAATGAATCCCTTACGATTCCTTAAGTAGGAATCGGGCTTTTTTTGGATCTGATAATGTGCAGTGAGGCAGGTTTAATACATGATCTGAGAGTTGAAGATTTGCTAGGAAACAGTGAGTATAACATCTAGAACTCAGCATTCAGTTTGTGAGAAACCTGGGTAAGAAGCAACTGAACTAAACAAATAAGAGAAATTAACAAAGCATGAGGGCAGAGTTAGCTGGTGTGGACTATGTAATAAATTTAGCAGAAAAGACAGTTAAGGAAAAAGTAGCAGATGTTTAAGAAAATAGTTTATGATTCACAACCATATATCCAAAGGATAGGGGACTAAACCAAAATGGTTAATCAAGGAAGTTAAGGATAACATCAAATTGAAAGAAAAAAAACTTATGAGAAAAAGATTAGATAGCAAGAGAATTGGAAAATGTTAGAAACTAACAAAATTTGACCAAAATTTAATAACTAGATTTGAAAACCACTTTGAAGGTAAACTAACATTCTGTCTGGTTATATCACTACCTGGTATGGGAACTGTCCCATTCAAGATCGGACACGGTTACAGAGAGTGGTGAACTCGGCCCAGACAAAAAGGCTAACCTCCCATTTATAGAATCCATCTACCAGGCCAGCTGTCAAGGAAAGGCCACCAGCATTCTCAAAGATCCATCCCACCCTGGAGATGTTTTTCTATAACCTCTACCGTCGGGGAGTGTGTACAGAAGC
Source organism: Chiloscyllium plagiosum (assembly GCF_004010195.1). Taxonomy (NCBI): domain Eukaryota; kingdom Metazoa; phylum Chordata; class Chondrichthyes; order Orectolobiformes; family Hemiscylliidae; genus Chiloscyllium; species Chiloscyllium plagiosum. The sequence continues at coordinate 50,597,728 of NC_057721.1, forward strand.
CTGAACACATGCACCCTTTGGTTTTGAAACCGTTTCTACTCTACTGTTGTCAGAATACTGAATGGACTCACAAACTCTTAACATTCGCCTGTACCTGTGTTTTGTTTTTGCTGCTGTTTACCTATTATTTACTTACCTATGCTACTTAACTTTGTGATCTTCCTGCATTGCTTGCAAGACCAAGGTTTTCACTGTACTTTGGTACATGTGACAATAAATTCAATTCAATTCAATTCAATAACCTATATTATCAAACAGGTAGCAAAAGTTTATTCTATCTATGAAAAGATAGAGGGCAACATGGAATAGGCCCCTTAGCACACACTTAGAATACTGTGAACAGTGTTGGTCTCCTCAGGGAGGATATCTGGAGAAGTTTCTCGGTTTGTCCTGGGAATACAGGGTTTTTTTTAAGCAGTAGGTTGTGCTTGTACTCATTGCAGTTTAGAAGATGGAGAGGTGATCTAATTGAAACATGCACAATTCTTCAGGGACTTGAATCTCGCATCTGGACCTAATCATTGGACTGCAGATCAATGACATGTTAAAGGCAGGAAAACTAATAAATTGGTTGATGTCTTTCTATTCCTCCTGTACCATGAACACCTATTGTTTGTGTGGCTATTACTTGTTGAACGGAAAAAAAAATGTTCATTAACATTGCACTTTTGTTATAGTGGTCAGTAAGTCTCACCAACCCTTCTTACGTAAATGCTTTTTTTTTTTGAAAAAGCAGTATTCCATCTCCTGCTAGTTGGTTGAAGCCAGGAGAACAGTGGCATTGGTTGTCTGACAACTCCACGAGGCTATGTTTTAAGACCGAGCCCATATCTAACTCTATGTACATAACGTACAGTATTCGCACTTTTGAATTCAATGGAACTGAATGTTTGGTGACATACCATGTCTTATACGTTGTCTATATCCAAAATAACTTCTGCATTTTAACTTATTTTACTTAGTTTGTCTGTTGGTTGAAGACTGCTTGTAATGTTAAAGGCTTAGAGGATTGAAGAAATGATACAATTATATCATTTTTTACTGTTAAACTTTCCTAAAATGGCATTGTTTTGTGTTCTGAAATGTGCACTTTTGTATTTGCACATGTACAAAAAACATAGCAGTCTGACTATAAGATGTGAAGCAGTTAAGTGCTCTTGCCTTAATGCTGCTGATGGCATTTTTTATAATTTCTCATCATAAAGGCTGGGCTTCCTGTCATTGTTTTCCGTTTGAACTTCAAAGATTATTGTGAGAAGCAATACAGATGGCTATGTTTAAAAGTCCGTTTAATAGGGGTCATTTAAAAATAGCTCTGGTGCTACTGCCCATGAATTGAAAAGATAATCCAGCCATGCGAGCAGACTGCCTTTACTGGCTGAGCATCTTATCAGCACGTTGTGTGAACCTAAAACTCCCAGCAGTATATGACAGCTGGATATATATTTAAAACAGAATCAGTTTATATATACGCAACACATGACAGAAATGGATTTAGATAGGGGTGTGAACAGGATGCATCAGGTGAGGGTGTAACTAGAGTTACATGTTGGCTGTCAAAGAAAATAAATTGTAAGCAAACTGTGTGAAATCAACAACTACTCTTTCGTCGTCTTGTTCACTTGCAGATTAAGATATCTCTTGTGTTATCAAGATGTCAAGTGAAAATTCTGGGCAATGATGACCATAGTTGCACTGAGGTTTTTCAGACACTTTCTTCCATATGTTGTGATAGCAAAGGTGAAGACTGTCACTGGGAATTAGTGTACCTTTCCCTTGTGTGCAGGTGGAGCAGCACTTATCTGATGCCCACCAACATGCTTTTGGTACAAATCTATACGTGCACGTTTTCGCACTTTTGCAAATTAGCTACCCCTATGCTATTTCTTTATGTTTTATTTTGTATAAGGCTTAAATTTTGGAACACACTCCCTCAAGGCAGCAAAGGTGAGATCATTAATGTTTTGTATGGTAGAGAGAGACTCTTGTTGGGCAAGAGAATCAATGGTTATTAGGAGGTGGATGCAAATATAGAATTCCAAATGCAAGAAGATCTGCCATGACCATATGAACAGGCTTCAACAGGCTGAATGGCCTCCTCCTGCTTCTAATTCATATGTTGAAATAGAAATTGCTAATCTAATGAGCAAATTTAACCTGGCTAATTTGTCTCCCTCTATGGTCATTAGAAAAAAAGCCATCACTTTTTCCAATAATCCTGTTCAAGGATGTTATTACCTCCTGCAGTAGGTGGGACTTGATTTGGGTCTCCTGCTACAGAGGCAAGGGTGTTACCACTGTGATACATGTGTGTGAAGAGCCGTAGGTAGTTATGCCATCAGCAAACATTTGTCCATAATTTACTCTCGGATTGGCATACTACAGCATGGGTTCAGAGAAAATCCATCAGCTGCAGTCTTTGTTCTCACCTTAATTCAGCCTTGACATTAAGACAGAGTGCTACATGAAAGGGTAAGGATAATTGTTTTTGTATCAGGCTAGTGTCAACTGAATAGGGCACTAGGGATTACTAAACAGTGGCTCAAAGGTTTTCCCGAGCAGTCACAAAGAAAGTTATGATTGGCAAAGTATAGTGATTAAAGTTGCTGGATATTACTGCAGAAATTCCTTAGGGAGGTGTGCTTGGCCTCACTCATTTTTTTTTTTTTCTTTTTTCGCTGCTTCATCATGATAGAGAAGGGCAGATTACTGATGATCTTATACTGTTCAGTTCCATGCACGATTCTTCTAATAAAGAAAAGGTTGTGAGAGTGTATAGCAGAATATGGACAATAATCAGGCTTAGATTGACTTTGATTCATATCATCTATTGTCAAATAATGGCTGTCTCTATGAAAAAAAATCACACCTTCCTCTGGTTTTTAAAGTACTACTATTAACCAAAATTCTTGGCCATCAACATCTGGGGGGAGGGTGGGGTGCATGTGGAGGTCACTAGTAATGATAGCCAAAATCTTGGATACAAATCTTACCATGGGAGCATTATCAACTGGAGGATTGCAGTGATTAAGAACATTTTGGGTTAATGAGCAATAAGCAAGAGATGGAACATAGCTAGCAATTTTACCGAAAAGGAAGACCATGCTGAAACATTACAACTTGCATCAGGACAAATGCAAGAATGCCAAATGGCCCATGATCACAGCATTTATACGATAGGAGAAATGCCTGCTGATTAGTTGGCAAGTTAATTCTGGATGAGGCATTGCCATGGAGAAAATGAAAGAGAACAATATCTTTCCCAAGTTCTAGGGTATTTCAAAATGTGTGTATGGCTTAAGCATATTCTATTTGTTGATTTTTTTAAAAAAGGTAGGTAGGTTCTTTTGTTTGAAAGTATTTCACTTCTATACAATGTAAAAATAAAACCAAAGTAATAAATTTCACTCTTCATCTTCAATTAGTCCCTAGTGTAGTAATAGTACACTCGGTATTATTCAACAAATGCTAACCAATCACAGAATAACATTTTGTTTTGGGTTTAACAGCCGTGGTTTTTGTTTTTTAGTCTATGCACCATGTATCATGGACAACTAAAGAAACTGCTGTTAGATTTGAGCAATGAACAGTTGGGACAGTCAGGAGAAAGTGAGGACTGCAGATGCTGAAGATCAGTTGGGACAGTCAGCCCATATTCCTGCTGTTACACTGTCACTGAAAGTCAGACATGATGTTGCTCAATTGTGTGGCAGGCGGACCATCTTTCTGTACTGATGGCAGTCTGTCAGTAGAAAGTACCACTCTCATTGCTAATGCATTGTAACAGTATAAAACAACCTGCTTTATGTGAGTCTATACAGTAATTTTGGTTAATTGAGGCTCAACTTCTTTCTGAAGCTACTTTCTCCTCCCTCCCCTGCCCGGACTGAAGTTACAGAAGGTTCAGGAGAGTGCAAGAGAAGTCACTTTTTAAAGTCTGAAAGGTGGGGTAGTCTGTGTATACACTGGTGCTGACATCACTGTGCTTGGAACATGGCGACATCAGCAGTGAAAGCTGTTGTGACCAAATGACATCACTGGTCCTGTGAGTGCAAGTTCTGGCAGCCATGTTATCGGCCATTTTAGCATTGAGTGATTAATCTGAATTATTTCCTGTTTATGAATACTTTTAGTTGACACCGTAAGGAATATCCTTCAGTTCCAAAGAAGAGTCCTATTGGATTAGAAACATTAACTCTGTATCTCTCTCCAGAGAGAGATGTCCAGATATCTCGAGCACTTCTTTCTTATTTCAGATCTCCAGCATGTGTAGTACTTTGCTTTTATAATATGGTTAATGTTTCCTCAGATTTTTTTCAAATCACTTGGATTGTAGTGGTCTAAAAGAGAGGCCCACAACAACTGTGCGTGACCAGAGGGGCACAATGAATGTCACTGATGCTGGTAGCACCTATATCTTGAGACCAAATTTTATTTTAAAATTTTATGATAATTAAATCCAATAGCCTAAACCTAAATTTAGGTATGAACCAGGTAATTGAATGAATGCTTTATACTTCGCAATGTAAGGGACCTTAAGTGATGTATATTTGACAGACTAACGCTGAAGAATGGATTGAAATGATGTAGAGAAACTGCTGTTAAGGAACATTATTGGGCGCGATGTATCGCACTTATTTGACATTATGTAAAGAACACAATAACCAAGGTGCTGTATGCTTTTAACTGCATGTGATTATATACTGCCTTCTAATTTGACTAGAAGTTGTCATCAGTAAGTGAGGTCACTCAATTTTATTTCTGCCTGTCTTTCATTTTAGGAGAGTTCAGGAGATGCAGTGCCAACCATGGAAGAAAAGCCTATGTCAGTGGCTGCATTAGCATCAAAATTTAAACAAGGAACGAACAATACCTTAGAAAATAATGAGGTAAGCATTTAGATTATTTTATGAAATTAATGTTTGCTGCAAATTACTTTATTGCAAGTATATTGAACATTCAGCAATAATAATAATGGCTCCATCATTAATAACAAAATTATAGCAAAAAAAGTTTGAAATTCCTTATTCTATTTTCACAAATGGATTAACAACGTTCACATTTTACACACACGTACTTCATTTGACCTTATTAATATATAATAGTATATGACATTTCACTCTTCTTAGGAAATGTATATCTTTTAAAAATAAGATAAATAATTAGTCAGTTCTAAATCACACATCCGTACAGGTCATTTATAATTCCATTGCAGTTCAAGTGGTTTTTAACATTTTGGTATTTTAGCAGCTGAGAACTTTTGCGATTTCTCTCTCCTTTTACAATATTCTCTCTCTCTTGGATTTTCCCTTATTGCACTTCCCTTTCATCCCTTGCAATACTAGATTCACCATGTATAGCAATATTCTATTTTTTCCCCCCCATTACCTGTTGTTGCATCGGCCTCTCTGATCTCTCTTATTTGTGTCAATCAATCTTTGTTACCTTTCTTCTAATTTGGTTTATTATTTGAAGAAGGTCAACAGAGCAAGAGAATATGCAATAAATGGTAGGATACTGAGAAGCAGAGGAACAGTGCATCTGCACAGACCTCTGAATGTGACTGAACAGGTAGCTATGATGCACTTAAAGTTTGGATACTTGTCTTTGATTAATTGAGACATTGTGTATAAGAGCTGGAAGTTATGCTAGAACTGTATAAAACGCTAATTAGGCAAAAATTCACAACATTCAAAAAGTACTTGGATAAGCATGTATACTGCTGTAATCTTTAACGCTACAGACCAACAGCTGGAATATGGGAATAGGCTGAATGGTCATTTATCAGCTGGTGCAGCGATGACTGGCTGAGTGGCCTCTGTCTGGACTGTAAGTTTGTCTGGAATTTTCTTTTAATTCTTTATGGCCCAACTTTCATTGCTCAGCGCGGCGTTAAGGGTCATTGTAAGTCATGTGGGTCTGCAGTCACATGTAGTGACATGTAGTCACATGTTCAGAATTGGCTTGAAGATAGGAGACCACCCAAGGTTGTGGTGGAGAGGTGTTTTTCGGACTTGAGGCCTGTGACCAGTGGTGTGCCACAAGGATCAATACTGGGTCCACTGCATTTCGTTGCATATATAAGTGATTTGGTTGTGAATATAAAAGGTATGGGTTAGTAAGTTTGCAGATTATGCCAAAATAGGTGATGTAGTGCACAGTGAAGAGGATTATCTCTGAGTACAATGGGACTTGATCAGATGAGCCAATGAGTTGAGGAGTGGCAGATGGCGTTTAATTTAAATAAATGTGAGGTGTTGAATTTTGGTAAGGCAAACCAGAGCAGAACTTATGTGCTTAAATGTAAGGTCTTGAGGAGTGTTTCTGAACAAAGAGACTTTGAAGTGCAGGTACATAGTTCTTTGAAAGAGGAGTTACAGGTAGGCAGGGTGGTGCAAAAGGCATATAGCACGCTTGCTTTATTGGTCATAATATTGAGTATAGGCGTTGAGGTGTCATGTTCTGGCTCTACAGGATATTGGTGAGGTCACTTCTGGAATACTACATACAATTCTGGTCACACTGCTATAGGAAGGATGTTGTTAAACCTGAGAAGGTACAGAAAAGATTTTAGAGGGTAATGCTGGGACTGAAGGGTTTGAGCTACAGAGAGGCACAATAAGCTGGGACTTTTTTTTTCTTTGGAGCATTGGAGACACAGGGATGAACCTTTTTAGAAGTTTTATAAAATCATAAGGGCATGAACAGATCTTTTTCCTAGGGTGTGGAAGTCCCATTCAAGAGAGCGTAGGTTTAAGGTAAGAGGTGAAAAATTTAAAAAGGGCCTGAAGGATAACTGTTTCACGCAGAGGTGATGTGTGTCTAGAAAGAGCTTCCAGAGGAAGTGGTGAAGATGGGTACAATTACAATTAAAAGACATCTAGATGGGTATGTGAAAAGGAAGAGTTTAGAGTGATATGGGCCAAATGCTAACAAATGCGACTAGGTCAGATTGGAAGGCCTGGTTGGCATGGATGAGTTGGACCAAAGTATTTGTTTCTGTGCTATGCCTGAAGTTAAACAGAGTGAAAATGAGGTTGAGATAAATTAGAACACAATTGTAAGGTGGAGGTAAGCTTGGATGTTAAAATCCTGAGATTGTATGAAGAAGGAAGGTTGGGGGAAGTAAACAGGGTGACTGCTTTGTTTTGATGGTATGGATTGTAACAAGGCAGTAATATTTAAAGAGGACCTGAGTTGTGCTGGAGAAGCATCCGGAGATGTGAGAGCAGTATGCAAATCTTGCATTGGCTTCGCATTTAAACAGTATTCAGAGATGTGGAAGTGTTTTTATTATGAAAGTAGGAATCAAGTATCTTGGAATTAAATTGTTAGCAGAGGCATCAAGTCACTGGAGAAAGTCAATTTCATGCTGGAAGATAGACATGGGGTAATGCCACCAATTCTAAAGTGATGTGTTATTGATTATGTTTGTGAATGATGAAGAAGCTATACTGAAGAACAGTGTTACCAGACTCAAACTTTAACTGTATCTTGCTCCACAGATGCTGCCAGACCTGCTGAGCTTCTCCAGCACTTTGTTTTTGCTGTATTTTGGAAGAACTGAAAGGAGTTTAATACTTCATTATACAGCACATAGCATCACTTACTACATGTGAAGTTGTGTCGAGAGGATGTTTTTTTTTCACCTAAAGGCAAGCCAATGCTGCCTGAAGCATTGCAAGAAAGACAAGTTCAGTTAATTTCCTGTTTCTAAATATTCAAAGTTCTGCATCTCTCTCATTAGTGTCACTCGATTATGGCATTCTCTGTTGACTCAGCGGGTTATAGGTTCAAGTCCTACTTAAGGACTCAATTGTGTCACTCTAGGTAAGTGTTTGAATGCAATGCTGAGGAAGTGCTGAAGAAGTACCATTCTTTAGATGATTGTTAAACTGAGGCTTGTCTGGGTGAATGGTAAATATTCCATGGCACTATCTGACAAGTGCAGGAAGTTCCCTGTGTTGTCTCAATTAACAACTCCCTTTTAAACCAACGCCACTAAAAATAAGTGAACAATTTATCTCCTTGTTCTTTTGAGAACTTGTTGTGAAGAAAATGGCTATTCTATTTGTTCACACAATGTTTAATCTACCTGTATCTTTATTAGAACTGTGGTTTTTTTTAGATTTTGATATCACTGGCAAGGCAATACAATGTGTTATCTATCCTTAATAATTTTTTCGCATCAGGTAGTGTAGACTGGATTCTTTATATTAGTGAACCAGCTGGGCTTTTCCAAAAATCTGGCTGAGTTTTAGTAATTTCCTGGGTGTACAGCTCAAATTACCGAACAACTCTGATCCATTTATGACTTCCAATGGGAATGTTTGGCCTGCGTTTGTGGTTGTGCATCATGATTGCCATGATTAAACTTTCTAGAGTTATTGACAGTGATGCACTTTAGGACATTCTGAAACTTATTTCAATGCAGCTATGTTCCTTTTTCCCTTAGAAACCGCTCAAGAGACCAGTTCGGAAAAAGCCTCCTAGCTCACTGCCTTTGTGTGGGATGAAGAATGACAGTGAAACAGACCGTAATGCAGATGAGGTAAAATAATCATTTGAAAGCATCTACTTGCCTTTTAAAATAATCCTATAGTGCCAATTCTGTAGGTAATATGAAACCTCAAACCTCCTGAATGAAAGCTAAAATTCTAATGAACTGTGATCACTTAATGCATATTTAAAATCAACGTTGTAATTTGAGTCTCATTTCATTTTTCATATTACATGCTTCTCAACATGCTACTTCTTTCAGAAGTCATCAGTTAATGACTCCAACCGTCCACCAAAGTTGAAATTGAAGACTTCCTCCCCGCTCATTGAAAAACTCCAGGTGTGTTTCTGAGAATATTTGCCACTTCCTGTAACTGTGGCTTATTATGTGCAGAGTAATGGGTGTGTGGAACAGACTGTTAAGCATTGAGATAGTAAAGCAGAAGAACAACACAAAATGCAGGTAACAAAGGATCCATCAGTGTCCGAAGTAAAAAGGTGGGCTATCATTTCACATAATACACCCTGTTGATGGAGAAGGATTTTGGAAGACGACTGAACGTTTTCACAGGGAGAAGACTTTCAGAAAATTGTCTTCTCCTGAAGAGGATAAAGCAGTTTAAATAACGTTAAGAGTCGCAATGTTGAACTTTTCCACAGCCTAATATATAATTTATAATTTATAGTTTATAATTTTTCAAAAAACACCATAATTATTAACTTATTCTTTATCTCAGCCTTTGGTTATGTTTTACAAAGTAATATTTAATTTGATAAAGCTTGAATTTTACAAATATTCAGAACTGCCAAAGTACATGTTTTTTATATAAACTCTGCATCTCAGACTGAAAGCTGCACACCTAGTTTTCGGAGCAATCTGATTGCAGCTTGACATTTTCCAGTAGAAAACTCTACTCAACTTCTGATCATAACACTGAGTTTTGAACTATATCTTTATTATTCTCTTAAGATCAGAAACTAGAGACTGTGGAGGAACAGTGTGTTTTGGGTTCATGAACTGAAATTCTAAAAGCTATTAGACAGATACAAAATCTAATTAATGCCAATAGAATATAACCTTTTTATGTCTTCTGTTTCTCATATAGGCCAACTTGTGTCTCTCCCCGATTGCTCTCTTGCCTGGCGCTGGTCCAAAGAGTCCATTAAAATCTTCCTTCTCACCTTTTACTAGTCCTGCTTCCACACCTGATAGTCCTGGAACACGCTCCCAATCTAGTGAATCTGATGGAGGACCAGTTTCATTTGACCAACCTGCAGAAAGGGAACCTTTGCACAGTCTGCACAAGGTAAAAATGCAGTAACAGTTTTGAGTGGTTTTAATAAAATTTAAAATTGGTGAATGTGGAATAAAAAAAAAAGCTATAAATAGGAGCTTACAATAAAAAACTGTTCTGTGGTGGCTAGAATATTATAACCCACATTACATAGCCTGGTACAAGCTGCTGATTTCAAGAATTTGAAGCAGAGCTGCAAAGATACAAAAATGTCAAATAAAAATAGGTAATGCCAGAAATACAGGGCAAGATTATCAGTACCCAAAAAAAAGAGATCTTAGTTATAATTGGGACTATAGGGTAGATTTTCCATACGATTGCATTTGCAAACTTAGCAGAGCACAGTGAAGAGGAAGGAAAGGACTGAGACAAAAACTTGTTATTTTCTGTGATAACTTTGGAATGCCTGGGGCTTCTTGATGGCTCTGACTTGAACTCGAACATGCTGGGGGAGTTAGGATCTGGAGGTACATGTACATTGGCTTTTACTGAGCCATGCACAAGTGCAAAATAAAATTTAATATCAACTGGTGATGTTAGTCTCCAGCAGATGGAAATGCAGTCTACATAAATGATTTGGAAGAAAATGTAGCTGGTCTAATTAGTAAGTTTTCAGAAAACACCAAGATTGTGGATGATGAGGAGATTGTCATAGGATACAGTAGGATATAGATCAGTTGAAAGCCTGGGCAGAAAAATGGCATATGGAGCTTAATCCAGCCAAATGTGAGGTGATGCATTCTGGACGGTCAAGTATAGATGGAAGTTATATAGTGAATGGCAGAACTATTTGTATTGATTTGCAGGGGGTCTGGGTGTGCAGGTCCACAGATCACTGGAACTGGCAGTGCAGGTTGATAAGGTAATAAAAATGGCCTATGGCATGCTTGCCTTCATTGGAAGGGACATTGAGTATAAGGACAGACAAGTTGTGCTGCAGCGTTATAGTCCTTTAGTTAGGACACACTTGGAATATTGCATACAGTTCTGGTCACCACACGATTAGAAAGATGTGGATGCTTTGGAGAGGGTACAGAAAAGTTTGACCAGGATGTTGCTAGGTATGGGGGATCTTGGCTTTGAAGAGAGGTTGGATAGACTGGGTTTGGTTTCAGTGGAACACAAGAGGTTGAGAGGTGACCTAATAGAAGTTTATAAGATTGTGAATGGCATGGATAGAGTGGAAAGTATGAGGCTTTTTCCAAGGGTGTAGGGGTCAATTACTAGGGGACACAGGTTCAAGGTGTGAGGGGGAGAAAGTTCAAAAGAGATATGCAAGGTACGTTTTTCCACACAAACGGTGGTGAAACTTAATCGAGTTTTTTTGAAGAAGTAACAAAGAGGATTCGATGAGGGCAGAGCAGTCGATGTGACCTATATAGACTTCAGTCAGGCGTTCGATAAGATTCTCCATGGAAGACCGGTTAGCAACGTTAGATATCATGGAATACAGGTAGAACTAACCATTTGGATACAGAACTGGCTCAAAGTCAGAAGACGGGTGGTGGTGGAGGGTTGTTTTTCAGAGTAGAGGCCTGTGACCAGTGGAGTGCCACAAGGATTGGCACTGGGTCCACTACTTTTCATCATTTATGTAAATGATTTGGATGTGAGCATAAGAGGTATAGTTAGTAAATTTGCAGATGACATCAAAGTTGGAAGTGTAGTCGACAGCGAAGACGGTTACCTCAGATTACAATGAGATCTTGATCAGGTGGCCCAATGGGCTAAGAAGTGGCAGATGGAGTTTAATTCAGATAAATGCGAGGTGCTGCATTTTGGGAAAGTAAATCTTAGCAGGATTTATGTACTTTATGGTAAGGTCCTAGGGAGTGTTGCTGAACAAAGAGTTCAGCTTCATAGCTGCTTGAAAGTAAAGTCACAGGTAGATAAGATAGTGAAGGTGGCGTTTGGTATAATTTTCCTTTATTGGTCAGAGTATGAAGTACAGGAATTGAGGTCATGTTGTGGCTGTACGGACATTGATTAGGCCACTGTTGGAATATGGTGTGCAGTTCTGGTCTCCTTCCTGTCAGAAAGATGTTGTGAAACTTGAAAGAGTTCAGAAAAGATTTACAAGGATGTTTCCAGGGTTGAAGGATTTGAGCTCTAAGGAGAGTCTGAGGCTGTTTTCCCTGGAGCATCGGAGGCTGAGGGGTGACCTTGCAGAGCTTTACAAAATCATGAGGGACATCGATAGGATAAATAGACAAAGTCTTTTCCTTGAGGTGGGGGAATCCAGAACTAGAGGGCATAGGTTTAGGGTGAGAGAGGAAAGATATAAGAGACATGAGGGGAAACGTTTTTTCACGCAGAGGGTGGTACATGTATGGAATAACCTGCCAGAGGAAGTGGTGGAGGCTAGTACAATTGCAACATTGAAAAGGCATTTGGATGGGTATATGAATAGGAAGGGTTTGGAGGGATATGGGCCGAATGCTGGCAGGTGGGACTAGATTGGGTTGGGATATCAGGTCGGCATGGACAGATTGGATCAAAGGGTCTGTTTCCGTGCTGTACATCTCTGACTCTGAGTGCCTAGAAGGTGCTGCCAGAGGAGGTAATGGCAGCTGACACAATAGCAGCATTCAAGAAGCACCCAGACAAATACATGAATAGGAAAGGAATAGAGGGATATGGATCCTGTCAGTGAAAGTAGTTTTAATATAGAACGACAAAATGTGTCAATATAAGCTTGGAGGGCCAAAGGGCCTGTTCCTGGGCTGTATTGTTCTTGGGAGTGATAAAGTTACACTTCATTTTGAACAATTTGATTAGATTGGAAAAATAACAGAATTGAATATGGTAGACATAAAGAAACAATTTCTTTTGATAGACAAATCTGGAGTAAGGGAATAGTCTCTGACCTAGTTTCCCCACCTCATGTTCCCCAATCCTGCACAGCCAACTTCTTTCTTTCCCAACATCGATAAACCGGACCATCCTGGTAGACCCATACGTTTCAGCTGATTTCAGCCCCATTGATCTCCTTTCTTCCTATCTTTGGCACTTCTTCTTTCCTCTCCTCATTCAATTTCTTCCCACTAACATTCTTGACTCTTCTGATATTTTGTCAGTCCCATAATTTCCAGTCCCTGGCCCCAGCTGCCTCATCCACCTTCATCATGGATGTAAAGTTCCTCTCCACATCCAGTGTCCTGACGGCTTTCTGCTCCTTCCTTGAAGGGAGGTCTGAACTGTCACCATCCACCACCCTCCTTCATCTGGCTGAACTCGTTCTCCAAGTAAGAAGTGAGCCAATGGATCTCTGCATATACCCGTAATTTACGAAAGTCCAACTTGCAAATGTTCATACTTAAAACACGATCTCCTGCATTGGCCTTAAAATCCAAAGCACAGCAGTTCAGGCAGCATCCAAGAAGCTTCGAAATCAACGTTTCGGGCAAAAGCCCTTCTTTATTCCTGATGAAGGGCTTTTGCCTGAAATGTCGATTTCGAAGCTCCTTGGATGCTGCCTGAACTGCTGTGCTCTTCCAGCACCACTAATCCAGAATCTGGTTTCCAGCATCTGCGGTCATTGTTTTTACCTCTTAAAATCCAAAGACCCAACGTACAAATATTTCAGGTCTCAATCTGTTTTAACCTGGTTTCAAATACTTGCAAATGGCTGCATATCATTGTCTTGCATTGTGTTCCATCTTGCAAGCAGACTCCAGAATGGGAACCCATTTGCAACCCAGGGACTGCCTACAGTCTACAGTATTAACTGCTTGCAATGCTACTTCCTCTGTGTTGACAAGACCAAATGCAGATTGGGTGACTGTCTTTCAGAAAACCTCTGCTCGGTCTTATAAACATGACCCCAGCCTTTCACTTGCTTGCCATTTCAATAGATTATCTTTACCTCATGCTCACGTTTGTGTCCAAGGCCTGCTGTAGTTTTCCATCAAATCTCAACACAAACTTAAAGACAAACAGCATTTTGTTTTCTGCTTGGGCTCATTACAGCTTTCAGGATTGCACATGGAGTTCAGCAACTTCAGAGTGTGAACACTATCCTCCAGTATAGATACACTCTGTTCCCTCACCATTCTGAGCCCCTTCCCATGTCTTGTTTGCATGGCTTCACTCTTAGCAAAGCCAATCTATTCTCTACTATTCCCACTTACCATTACTATCTAATTCATTTCTATATCTCACCTCAATTAACATCTGCGTTCTGTCTTTTTTTCTCGGCACCTTCACGATCTGTTCTAATTACTCCTCCTCCTTAGTCATCACAAAAAAACTAATTTTCCAGTATTCTTCAGTTCTGAGGAGGAGTCATATTGGATTTAACATTAACTCTGTTTCTCTCCACATGATGCTACCAAACCTGCTGAGGTTCTCCATCAATTTGTTGTGTTTTATTTCTGAACAAAGGAGTACAATTTTAAGATTAGAAGCTGCTTATTTTGGACTCAAATTAGGAAGACTTTCTAATTTAAAGATAATCTGTGTCACACTCCCTGAAATGAGCCTGGGTGCTGGGTCAATTCACATTTTCAGAATTGAGGTTAGTGTATTCTCTCCCAGTCCTGTGATATCATTATTTTGCAAAATAATAGATATGGACAGGCAATCACCAACAGGCACTGACACCTGTTTGTGAATGATGATTGATTTCTTGATCCCAAATTTGTGTTTTGTTTGGTTTGACCTGTTAGAACCGGGTACGTGTGTCATTGAAACGACGGCCACCCAGCAGGAGATTTCGACGATCAGCTGCTGAAGATGCAGTAAACTCTGACTCTGCAGAAACAGACACATCTCCTAAAAATGCAGAACCAGAGCAGAATGGAACACCAGATGAGGAAAGCAATGATGTTTTTACTGATGATGGAGTTCAAACCGATGATGCAACCTCTAAGAATTCCCCTTCGCCTAAAGAAGACTCTCTCCCCTCACCAAAAGAATCTTCTCCTGAACAAGCATCCGAGAAAGAGCTCGATCACCTCTCATCTTCTCAAAGCCAAGAATCTGAATTGTCTTCTGATCTAAGCCAATGTGAGCACATGGAAGACAATGCTAGCACTACAAAAGAAACTGAGGAGTCTTCAAACAAGGACAATGAGGCTTCTGCCAGCAGTGATCACAACATAGCAGGAAGTGAGACTGCAGATTCTGAGAGCTCTAAAGAAGAACCCAAAATTGAAGAAGTGAAAGCAATTGATATTCAGCAGCAGAATTCCAAAGCAGAGGTAGGTGAAAGAGGTTTTATTAGAGCAAATAAATCTGTATGGATTCTAGCAGTAACAACAATCAATTTCTTTACAATCTTGAGGCTATTCTCCTGGGAGATACTGAAATGATGTACCAAGCTCAGGTCTTCAGTACTAGTTTGACCATATGTCCTGCTGCTGTGCCTTCAACCTTTAAGACAGTTTCTAATTTTTATGCACTTGGGCCATTTCATTTTGCGTCACATTGGCATTGCAGTGATAGCACATTGAGTGGGGGAGCAGAGTTGTATCAGGTAATTAAAATGTGCTTTTAGAATGTGTTGTGTAATGCTTCCTATTAATGAATCAAAAAATGACTAGTCCATAATGCCTTGTGACACAGCCTCAAACTAATGATTTAAATTCCTCTGTGCTAGTTTCTGTTACTAGCTGCGCAAGTGATGCTGGATACTTTTGAGAATCGGGACTTATTGTCACCATGGAGACTGGTGTTCTGAATTGCCCAAAATAAGAAAGGACTTGCATTTGAATCATACTTAATAATTTCCTTAGGATATCTCAAAGTCTTTTAAAACAATGCATTACTTTGGACTGCAGTCGTGTAGGAAATAAACAGGGAATGGAACAAACATCTATTGTTGGTAAACCCCAAACTACTGGTTGGATTATAAGGCGAATTCCCTGATTTTCATTAAATAGTTATGTGGGCTATGTTAAATTTAGAGTCAAAAAGTGTGGTACTGGAAAAACTTAGCCAATCAGGCAGCATCTGAGGAGCAGAAGAATTGACGTTTCGAGCATAAGCTCTTCCTGATCTTCAACCCCAGGGCATCAATGTGGTCTTCACCAGTTTCCTCATTTTCCCCTTCCCCCATCTCACCCCAGCTCCAAACTTGCAGCTCAGCACTGTCCCCATGACTTGTCCTACCTGCCTATCTTACTTTCCACCTATCCACTCCACCCTCCTCTCTGACCTCTATGCTACTATCTCCCCACCCCCATCCTCCTCTCGTTTATCTCTCCACCCTGCAGACACCCTGCCTTTATTCGTGATGAAGGGCTTTTGTCCGAAACATCAATTTTCCTGCTCCTCTGATGCTGCCTGAACTGCTGTGCCTTTCCAGCACCACGCTAATCTAGAATCTGGTTTCCAGCATCTGCAGTCCTTGTTTTTACCTGGGTGTCTTTATCCAACAAGTCACTGAGGGTAAGCACTCAAGTGCACCAGATGGTGAAGAAGATTAATTGTATATTGACCTTCATAGCAAGAAGATTCGAGGAGGATGCAGGAAGACTTGCTACAATTTAAGCATGTGGAGATTTTGGAAAGGGTGTATAAGAGGTTTACCAGGATGTTGCCTGAATTGCAGTATATTATCTATAAGGAGAGATTGGACAAACTTGGATTGTTTTTCCTAGAGGTGAGAGGCTGAGAGGTGACCTGATAGAAATATATGAAATTAAAAGGTATGGATAAGATGAACAGTTGGAGTTTTTTTCCCGGGGTGCAGATGTAAACACTAGGGGGTATAGGTTTAAGGTGAGAGAGAGAGAAACGATTGAGATGCATGAGGAAGGGTTTTTATATAGAGGTTGGTAGATGCCTGGAATGTGCTGCCATGGTAGATGCAGATACATTGGTAACATTTTAAGAAGTATTTAGACAGACACATGAAAAGATGGTCTGTATCCTTGTACACCCTGTCAGGCAGACCTGATTTAATTTAGAAAGGCGTCATGGTTGGTACAGACATAATAGGCCAAAGGACCTGTTCCTATGCTGTACTATTCTATGTTGTAATTGTATGGAGCCCAGGTGAATCCACACCAAGAATATTGTGTTCAGTTTTGGTTGTCTTATTGGGGAAGGAAGGATATGAAGATTGGTGGAGTTGTGGATAGTGAGGAGGGCTGTTGTCAGCTGCAAAGGGACTTAGATATGATGCAGAGCTGGGCTGAGGAGTGGCAGATGGAGTTCAACCCTATCAAGTGTGAGGTTGTCCATTTTGGAAAGACAAATAAGAATGTGGAATACAGGGTTAACGGTAGGGTTCTTGG
>NC_057721.1:50615162-50637451 GCF_004010195.1 Chiloscyllium plagiosum
GGCAGAGTCAGAATCATTGGTGACCTTTAAGCGGCAATTGGATAGGTACATGGATAGGTGCTTAAGCGAGGACAAATGTTCGGCACAACATCGTGGGCCGAAGGGCCTGTTCTGTGCTGTATTGTTCCACGTCTATGGAGGGAGTGCAGTGAAGTTTTACCAGACTGATCCTGGGATGGCAGGACTGACATATGAAGAGGGACTGGATTGATCAGGACTGTTTTCCCTGGAGTTTAGTCCTGTTAGAATTTGAGGGATTTCATTGAAATCCCCCTAGTTTTTCTAGACAGGGTACTATGTAGGGCATTTAGGACTGAGATGAGGGGAAATTTCTTCTGCCACAGAAAGTGGTTGAGGTGAAACCATTTAATGTTTTCAAGAAGAGGTTAGCACAAGTCCTTGGGGCTGAAAGGATCAAAGGAAATGGGGAGATAGATACTGAGATTAGCCATGATCCTATTGAATATCGAGCAGGCTTGAGGGACCAAATGGTCTAACCCTGCTCCAATTTGTGTTTTTGACCTGTCTGCAGCCTTTAACATGTTTGAACATAACATCCTTCTCTGTGATTTGGAGATGCCGGTGTTGGACTGGGGTGTACAAAGTCAAAAATCACACAACACCAGGTTACAGTCCGACAGGTTTATTTGGAAGCACTAGCCTTCGGAGCACTGTTCCTTCATCAGGTGGTGTGGAGTATAAGATCATAAGACACAATGTATAACAAAAGTTTACAGTGTGATGTAACTGAAATTATATATTGAAAAAGACCTAGAATGTTTGTTAAGTCTCTCACCTTTTAGAATGACCATGTTGGTTTCAGTTCTTTCTGGGATTTACATGTGAACTTTCTTAAAGTTACATTCTCAAGTGAACTTTAACAATAGATGCCATGTCGGCCCAGATAATGCATTGAAGGTGTGAGGTGCCCTGTGTGAGACTGTCTGTGCCCCAATGTTCAACTGGTTCTAATCTTAAAAAAAGGATTTACAGAATCTTATATGGATTCATGCAGTTTCTGAGCAAAATAAAATGTAATTCTGTAAGTACAAATTCACCCCACAATCTCGTGTGTGTGTGTGTGTACGTGTACATGTACGCGCACGTTGGATTATAACTTGGTGTTGTGATTTTTAACTTTGTATACCCCAGTACAATACCGGCACGTCCAAATCATTTCTGGGAGAGTCTAACTACATTGACCAGGACATCAGTTTTCACCGTTCTGTTTCGTGCCATTGTCTGCTAGTAGAGAAAAAGCATCAAACTATGGAAGATTTTAAAAATATACAGAAGATGACATAGTCATGTGTTCCTTTTGTTTACCAATATTTCCGAGTGGTTAGCTGTCTCTGGTAAGCTTAGTGGGTGGGTGTCAGTTTCCAGTCATGGAACAGCAATTACAATTGAAAGTGTGAACAATAAACTGCTCTGGTACAGAGTGGGGTATGCTTGTTATAATTAACTTGAGTGTCCTCAGTCAAGCTCTAAATGGGTGACAAAACTGCTGATTTTGTCCTTCTTGGTTTACCTGCTGAATCTTGTGTGATAGTGACTGGACCTGCCGGTGGACATTTTCCTTGTCTCAAGATGTGAGTACCAGAAGCAATGCCCAATCAACCTGGCCATATTTCTTAAGAAGAAGGTGAATGAAACACTCCATATTTTGTATCTGCATCTTTTTTTGAGGTTCTATATGAAAGTGGAAGTGCTTTGCTCTTGCTCAGCCCTGACTTTTCTCAATGCAATAGCACAACAACTGAGCAGTCCCTTTAACCAGCAACTATGAATTTCAGGAGCTGCAGAAAAGTTACGGTGACAAACCGATCCGATGTATTCTTATCAAATAGGGTGGGCTCATGGGCTGAATAGTCTACTTCCAATTAGTATGTTTATACGTTCATCCTGAATCTTACCCTGTTATTTAAAAAAACACAGCTAGCTTACACTGAACATTAAAATTCAGCTTTGAATACTTGGTGATGATTGACACACAATGGAGAGAAATAAACAGTTTCATTGTTTTAGTACTTGCATTGAAAAAGTTCATACTTGTATGACATTTGATTACAAAAAAGTGATTTGCATAATGTTCGACATGAGAGCTCAACCAAGTCCATGTGTATGATTTCAATAAGAACCACTGACTTCAAAGTGTTAACTCTGCTTTCTCTCCAAAGATGCTGCCAAACGTGCTAAGTTTCTCCAGCAAATTCTTTTTTTTTGTTAACTGTGCATAATGTATGGACGAAAATGTAGCAATTAGCGAAACGCAATGCACTGAGTGCGTTAATTCAATCTGTATCTTTATTCTTTTCTAGGAAATGTCTCCTGAGGGCACTGAAGACGAAAAATGCACCTGACTATATCAAACTCGGTCCAATTGATATTCATTGGAGGCTGACAAGTTTTCAATGTAAATCTGTTTATTTTGTGCCTACAGGTGAAAGATTCTGCGCAACTTTTAGCTCTTTTGTTTGCTAGGGTGTGTGCACATTTCTGTAATAGTTCCCCTGCACATTGTTTGCTTCTGCTCATTAAGGGCTGGACTCATTCACAGATCTATCCCAATTTACTCAGGTATCTCCTTCGTGCATCATGATTTTGAAAATTTCTCTTTTGGATAAATACTTAATTCTAGCTGCACATTACAAGGAGTGACTGCAATGAATGTCAATAAATAAAATAGCACAGAAATGCCAAAAAAGAATTGTGTGCTGGACCTTTACAATTCGATATGCATGTGTGGAATAGTGGATGTGAAACTGGCACACAACTGCATAATTTAAAAAACAGAATGAATAATTCCCTGAAACCAAAAATGGCAATCTTAGAATCAGGGGAATCAAATGAGAAGATTCCAAATATACAGTAATTAATGCCAATGATTTATTTAAGTGTAAAAATACCCCAATTAGTCAGGTCCTCCATGCTGCTGCCTTCCAGCTTTATTTCAGAATAAGGTATCTCTAATAAAAAATAATGGAAGGAAAGTTACAGATTTGTATATATTTTGTTGTCCTTCTATTAACACTTCTATTTTGGAGATTGGCCAAACATGGCAACACAATAGCTGATCAGTTGGTTGGTGGGACAGGCAGAGCAGGATTGAAGTAGAGCTCAGTAGTTAGTTTATGGGGTCTCCAACTTAAATTCCAGCAGTTTGATGGAGTGAAGAAACTTGCTAATCCTCTTCTGAAGCTATCTGTCAAATCAGACCAGGGAAGGAATAGATAATTCCCTGTTTCATTTTAACACTCTCTAGCTACACCCCGTGCCTCTCAGGCCTGATTTCAACCAAACCTAAAATCAAGGAGATGATTGACTTAAATTTATGTATTACTTGTCTCAGGTGAATACCTATTCGGTTGTTTGCCTTAAAGATTGAAAACAAAGTTCTTGTATATCAACGATCTCCCTAGCCTTTGATTCAAAACTGTCACCAATATAAGCCACTATATATATTATCATTTACTTAGGAATGTTGGCTTCTGTGAAACTTTAATTCAGTTTATCTGTTTAAGACAAAATTGCTCTGAACTCCTGTTTAAATAGTTTCCTCTGAATTCATTTTCCTCAACATCAGGGATTTTGTTTCCCATCTTGAGAAAGGTGTAGTGAGGTGCACACATTCTGGGTGATGTTAGTCATTGAGTAAAGATCCAACCTCTCCCTTTTCCAGGAACAGTTCACGCTATCTACAAATAGAGAATTGTTTTATATGTGCATCCTTAACCAGGACAGCCCAATAAGATGCTGCAATTACATGGAAACCTTTGGAGTAGGAAACCCACTTGTGCTTGTGATTAAAATGTCCTGATGGAAGATTTAATTCTTTGACTGTTATTAATGCTGGGAAATATTTTAGTCTCTCTGGTAATGGAATGTTGAATTTTGAACCCTCGCAATGAGCAGAGGCTTTCGACACTTTCATATCCACTAATGGCAACACATCTGCAGATGACTGAAATGATGATGTGATCATACTTTAACACTTCATTCAGTTCCATTGCTCATGCACGTTAAACATTCAAAATACATACCAAATTACAAGTCAAGCCCAGAAATGGGAAAATGTTTTTACAAATGTCCTGGTTAAGTATTTTACAAAACAAATATATGTGAAAACACTGCAATGAGTAAAGTGATTTACATCAGTAAGTGTTTCACACAAACCTTTTATATATGTTCATTTTCATGGTATTTACAAAGTTAAAATGTGAAAACCCCAGTGGAATACTTTATAGTGCAGCGTTGCCCTCTGCTTGCCTTTTTCCATAGCAGTTAAAGTGAACTCTGGCAGCAGCCTACAAATTCTGTAGTTCCACATAAGTACTTTATAATCTCACCACACTGTGCTGATGCAGAGTCACTATGCACTTCACACATGGTTGCTTGTTTCTGTTTTTTTATGAATATCTCAATGTTCCATGACTGACTTGGATGAACAATGATCAGGATTATTCTATTCATTAAGAAATTTCATTAAAGGCAATATCTACATGTAATGAACTTGTTAAAATTTCAAATTAACCTGTGCATTGCATTGGCAGCTTTCATTGAGTTCAGTCACTGTGAAATTATTCATTTCTGATTTTCCCCTCCACTGGTCAGAAAACACCAGTCAGTGCAGTCCCATCTTACTGAATTTTTTTTTAATTTGGCAAATAAGATGAGGAAACTGTTGTTCAACAAGATTATATGAACCAGAGAATCCAAACTGAAATTATTGATCTCTGGACAATTGTGCAAGAGCTATTTGTGACTTTATTATGGTTTAAGAGAATAGGAACATGGAATTCTTGTTCCAATAAATCTGATCTGAGAAAATATTTGATTTGAATAATGTAAATTGATATTTTCTGGCTTAATATATATAAAAGATTTAAAATAGAAAGATTTAAAATGTGGTTTCGTTGAAAAAAAGATTGAATTTAAGAGTATTGACTAAAACTTCCAGGTGGAAATATATTTATCAACACATTGCCTCATCAAAAGGTACACATGAAACATGAGAACAAATTGGTTCAGTGGCAGGAAGACATTAATCTCATTTGATACCTACAATGACCTCTTGTTTCATGCAGACATAGAAATATGTATAATAGGAGCACGGTCTTGCTGTAAATAACCTTCCTGTCAAGCTGTACTGCCACCCTTGCTTCAACTAACGATACAATTTTACTTGTCATTGAATAACCTTCTCTCTCAACAGATTTCAAAATGCTGGTTTTAAATTATTCAATCAAATTGTGTTAGTCAAAATTTCTCACGTAGGTACAACTCCAGATCAACTACCTTCAGATACAAAATACTAAGTTAATGAGAAGTGTATATTAAGAAATCAACCAGAAGGAAAGTTTGATCAGAGTAGCCCCAACAGATTTGAGATTTTGGAGGCATTGATAATAGAAGTGTGATAAATCAGTAAGTTACAGAATGATTAGCCATGGGTCAGTATTTGCACTGATTCTAATAAAATCAATATCGTGTATTTGGCAAGAAAACAACTGGAATTGATGACCCTAACTTTTGTCTGAGTGACCTAAATTGTATGCCCTTTTACGATGTTCACAATCTGTCCATGTATTTCTTCGTGATTTCCTGCATATTTTCGAAGTTGAATATTGCGACATAGAGAAAGTAAAGGAACTGTGCACAATTTTTTATTTACAATCACCAAATAAAGCAGGCTTGTTGATTTTATGCCACTTAACTGTAAAGTTGTTAATCAGACAATACTTGGCAAAGGACACTTCCTTCACTACTATTACAATGTTAGTGCAACTCATGTGAGTTGGTCCAATTATTGGAGATGATCTGAACAATGGGACAATGCTATCTCCACCAATGTTTCCTAATTAAAAGGTTTTGCATGTAATTTCTACTAGGGACCTCAAGATAAATCCTTTGATCACACCAAAAAAAGTAGTTGTGTTGAAGTGAAAATGTTTTAAGTGGATGGTGTCTCTGAGCAGGAGCATTTAATTTTGCTACTGCACAAATTATTGCATTACCTTGCAATTAGTATCCTAATGTATACTGCAGTTTCAAGTCCTGAATTTAGAATCTAGATATGTAACACTTCTGAATGACTGTGAATGTAAAATTCTCAATGGAGTGAGGTGTACGCTGGAAGTGTTTGCTTTGTATTCTTGGTAAATATATGTTGCCAAAAATGCTGCTTTTGTAAGCTTTTAAGTGAAAATAAAAATGTACTATGAAAGTAAGACTTCTGATTTCAGCCTTTTTTTTTCAATCAAAGTATTAGAGTCATAGAGATGTACAGCATGGAAACAGATCCTTTGGTCCAACCCGTCCATGCCGATCAGATATCCCAACCCAATGTAGTCTCACCTACCAGCACCTGGCCCATATCCCTCCAAACCCTTCCTATTCATATACCCATCCAAATGCTATTTAAATGCTGCAATTGTACCAGCCTCCACCACTTCCTCTGGCAGCTCATTCCATACCCGTACCACCCTCTGTGTGAAAAAGTTGCCCCTTAGGTCTCTCTTATATCTTTCCCTTCTCACCCTAAACCTATGCCCTCTAGTTATGGACTTCCTGACCCCAGAGAAAATACTTTGCCTATTTACCATATCCATGCCCCTCATAATTTTGTAAACCTCTATAAGGTCATCACTTAGCCTCTAAAGCTCCAGGGAAAACAGCCTCAGCCTGTTCAGCCTCTTCCTATAGCTCAAATCCTCCAACCCTGGCCACATCCTTATCTTCTGGAATCTCTGTACTTTCATGGAAAATATTCATTGAAATCCATAAAGAGTGGGAAAAGGTGTGAATACCATTTGGAATGTCACCCTTCACTTTCAGGAGAAAGTGAGGACTGCAGATGCTCGAGATTAGAGTCGAGAGTGTGGTGCTGGAAAATCACAGCAGGTTAGGCAGCATCGGAGGAGCAGGCGAATCGACGTTTCAGGCATAAGCCCTTTATCAAGGCTTCGTAATCCCTAGTCTTCCAGTCCCAAGTTGTGGGCAGCCTGACACTGAACTTGCATATGCTTTAACTCTCTCTCAGATTGTACGTTTGCAACAGTGACAAAACTCTTTGGTAATAGATACAGGTATTTGGAAATTATTTCATCAGTTTAGCAGTGGTATTTCTTAATTGTTTCTTAAAGAATTGGATCCATTGTAGAATCAGATTTTTGCAATGGCTATGTCTACTTGTCAGCTGTAGACCAAGTTCCAACCAGTTTTGCAGTTTCTATGAAGTTTTAGTCATATAAATCTTAGTATTTTTCTTGCAAAAGGTGTGTTTAGATGGCAAGGCTCCAAGTATAGCAACACTCAGCAAGATGTGCAGAATGAGGTATGTTGCAAAATGAGCAAACATATTAAGCACTTGAGGTGCATCTGATTTGTGCATTGTAATTAGTTTGCTGCTTGCTTAATGGTAATCTGCACTCCGGGTTCTCTAGCGTAGATTTGCCATGTTCTAAAATTTTGCTTTCACCCACCGAATTGGTAAACAGCTGCAGCAGGAAGAATACTTACATTCAGTCGAACTTACCATCTTTTGAATAAGTATCAAGAAACATGAAAATAACCTTGACCAGGAGAGGAAACAATTTACCAAAAACATGTAAATATCACCACACAATGATGAAGTTTTGTTTCAAGTCAATGATGAAGGGGGGACTAACAGGAAGTGAACAAACTACCAAGAACTCTGAACCTTCTCAGTAATGACAGTAACTCCCCTGTCAACGTGATTTCACTTTGTTAGACACACTTTCATTTCTCTAATGTTAGACTAACAGTGTTGAGACTTTCTGTAACCTTGCTGTTAATTCAGTGAATTTTTTTGGTTGGGGCAACTTGACAGAAAATGCAAGAATTGAAATTGACAGATGTGAAGAACGCTGGACGCATTTGTTTATTCAGAGAGTGATTGAAATGGCGGGGGGGGGGGGGTTGTCACAAGTAATTGAGGCAGAGACCACTCGAGGGAAGAATGGATAGATATTTGAAGGAGGATGATACACGATGCTTGGTGTGGGGTGGTGGTGGAGGTGGGGTAGTAGGATTACTCTTCCATACAGATAGCATCAGCAGGATTGACCCACTGGCCATCAGCTGTGCTATAAATCTCTGAGTATAATTGCTGAGATTTGCTAGCTGTGCATCAATTTGAGATTATGCCTTTGTGGAGGGCAAGTTTTCAACCTGTTAGAGTTTGCAGATAAGTGAGTTAGTGTGTCAAATGTATTCAAATTAGTTGACATTTTATACATTTTTGAACTCTTGATCTCTTGCTTCTCTGTTCCTCTCTGCTATTTTCAGGCTTTGGAGCTGCTGTTATCCATCCTTTTGACATTCAGTTGCATCGCCATTGCTGAATCACCCACTATTAACATGCTGGGGATTATCATTGACTAGAAACTGAACCAGTTATATAAATGCTTTGGCTCCAAGAGCAGCTCAGAGGCTAGGAGTTCTGCGGCAAGTAACTCAACTCTGAAATCCATGGCCTAGCTATGACACAAGTCAGGATTGTGATGGAATACTGTCATCTTCCTGGATGACTGCAGCCTCTACAACACTTGTACACTAGCCAGCACAAAGCAGCCTGCTTACTGTGGACCCAATCCATCACCATCATCATGCACTTCCTCTACCCTGATGCAAATACCTACAAGATGCATTGCAGCAACTCTCTGCTTCAAGAGCAGTTTCCACGCTCTCAATGTTTACTGCTGTGAAGGTCAAGAGCAGTAGATGTTTGCAAATACAGCGCCCACAATTCCCCTCCAAGCCATACGCCACCCTGACTTGGAGCTGCATCACTGTTCTTCTACTGTCACTGGGTCAATATCCTGGAACTTCCTTCCTCACAGCACTGGGGATATACCTTCTCCCCCGCCAACCGGGCTGCAGTGTTTTGAGAAGGTGGCTTACCCTCGCCTGCTCAAGGGCAAGAAAGGTGTGGACAATAAAAGTTGGTCCAGCCAGCAACACCCCCTACGTGTGAATTTAAAAAAGGTTACAACCTGATTTGCTGTATCAACACATTTTAACCTTCTGTTCTTAATTGCTTTATGGGCTTTGGCTTCGATCCTGATTTTTCAATCGTAAGCAGCTCTTGAGGTTTAACAGCACAGTGTCACTGTGATATGGGAAACTACAATGACTGAGGATATTTGGTTTGATTTCGACAGCAGCCATTTTGGGCCCATAGAGTTATTGGTTAAACTAGGCCAGGTTCTGGTACTGATGTTATCTGGTAAATTCAAACTGCCACTTGGGCACCAAAAGATCAGTCTTAAGACAGGTTAAAATTTCACTTTATTTCCATAAAATAGATTTCTGCTATTGTGATGATAATTTGATTGTCACTTAGTTACAATCTTAGCACTCCCTCCCTAACAGGCACAGTGAGGCCACCTAGACCAGTTGGGCTGCAGCAGTTCAAGAAGACAGCCCACTATCATTGGGAATTGGCAATAAAAGCTGGCCCAGCCAGTGATGACAACATCCTCGGAATATTTGCATTTTAAATAAAAAACCGAGGCATTCCAGCAGGAAATTATGAAATAGGCAAATGAAATTTAATCTGAATAAGTGTGAAATAAAGTGAAGTGAGACATTAATGGAGGTACGGCTGGTCAGGCAACATCTGAGGAACAGGAGAATCGATGTTTTGGGCATAAGCCCTTATCAGGAGTTGATGACCTGGGGGATGCAGTGCGAGAGGGACTCACTCTTTGTCGAGAGAGGAGGAGAACTTCTTCAAGGTAGACATCCTTGGAAGAAGCTTTGCAGTAGGGTTGAAATCAACTAGGAGAAAGTGAGGACTGCAGATGCTGGAGATCAGAGTCGAGAGTGTGGTGCTGGAAAAGCACAGCAGGTCAGGCAGCATCTGAGAAGCAGGAGAATCAACGTTTCGGGCATAAGCCCCTCATATTTGGGAGGTACAACATGGATAAACATTAAATTCTAAATGGTCCTGTTGTCACGGAATTACAAGAACAGAGAGATTTCTTTGAAAGAGCTTTCCAATCTAATCTCATATTACATCATTTTCCCCAGAGCTCTGAAAATGAGTTCTCTTCAAGACATGTCCAATTGCCTTTGAAAGTCCTTATGAAATCAGATGACATCAATCAGTTCTTCAAAACCAAATGATTGTAGCACAGAACGAGGCCATTTGGCCCACTGTGTCCAAGCCAGCACTCCGATCTGATTTCATTTATTATTGTCACATGTACGGAGATAACAATGGAATGTATTGTGTTGCGTGCTCGCCAAGTAAACCATCCCTTACACAAGTACATCAGGATAATCGAACAGAATGCAGAATATAGAGTTACAGCTACAGCGAAGGCACAGAGAAAGATAAACTCTAATATGAGGCCCACTCAAAGTCTGATAACAGCAGGGAAGAAGCTGCTCTTGAATCTGTTGGTAGATTGTTTCAAACTTTCATATCTTCTGCCCGACAGAAGAGAGTGTAACCAGGGTGAGAGGGGTCCTTGATTATGTTAGCTGCTTTCCTGAGGCAGCAGCAAGTGTAGCTGGAGTCAATGGATGGGAGGCTGGATTACATGGTGGACTGGGCTGTGTTCACAACTCTCTGTAATTTCTTGCAGTCTTGGGCACAGCAGTTGCCATGCCAAGCTGTGATGCATCCAGATGGAATGCTTTCTATGGTGCATCTATAAAAATTGATAAAAGTCATTGTGGACATGCCTTCTGAGGATGTAGAGGAAATGATGTGCTTTCTTGACCATATGTCAACATGGAGAGAGTGGTGCTGGAAAAGCACAACAGGTCAGGCAGCATCTGAGGAGCAGGAGAATAGACAGGAAGGGCTTAGTCGATTCTTCTGCTCCTTGGATGCTGCCTAACCTCCTGTGCTTTTCCAGCACCACACTCTTGACTCTGATCTCCACCATCTGCAGTCCTCACCTTCTCCATAGCATCAATGTGGATGGACCAGGACAAGTCAGAATCATAGAATCCTACAGTGTGGAAGCAGGCCTTTCAACCCATCGAGTTCACACCGACCCTCTGAAGAGCATACCAACCAGACCCTCTCCCCTACTTTATAACCATGGCTATTACACCTAACTTGCACATCTTTGGACTGTGGGTGGAAACCAGAGCACCCAGAGGGAGATTGTGTAAATGCCACACTGTCACCCAAGGCTAGAATTGAACCTGCGGCCCTGGTGCTGTGAGGCAGCAGTGCTAACCACTGAGCCACCTAATCCAAGGGGAAGGCTCTTGCCCGTGATGTTTACATTCTGTGAAATTTGTTGGTGATATTTATTCCTGGGAACTTGAAATTCTTGATTATTTCTCCAACTGCCTGAATTTCCTCAACCTGTTATCATACTGATAAAACTCCTCATAGTTCATTTTTATTCCTTTAATTTTTCTGTAAACATCCATACATAACTTGAGCTTTACCCATTTTGTCTGCCACGACAGATCCAAGTGCCTGGATTTGTTTCCATTTAAGTTCATTTTAACTTCTCTTCTCTATTAGTTCTCTCTGCCTCATGCTGTTATGCCTCATTTTACTTCACTCTCAGGTGCTCAACTCTCCCACTTTACTATCCTAACTCTCCACTGCTCCATGACCTTCCTACTCTCTTACCACCATTCCAGGCTCGACTCCCTCTTTGGAATGGCTGCAGCTTCCCCTTTGCTGCTCTTGACATTCTCTGAAGGGATCAATGAAGCATGAAGGGCAGGTGCATCATAACCTGCAACTCCCAACTGTCCTACCCCACTATCTCATTGGCATTCACATCTGATGCAGCTAGTTTGGAGCTAATCCCCTTCATGTCCAAGTCACCCCTCCCACTGTTGACCCTGCAGACTGTGTCAGAGGATCAGCTTTCACTACCTCTCTATGCAGGTCCATCCAGAATGTCTTTTCACTGGTTAATAAGGCTTTGGCCTTCCATACGTTCATTCCAGAAAACTGCATCAATTGCATGGTGTTAATGGAAGTCTGGCTGAGGGTCAATGATATCTCTGCCCTTCGTGAGGTTTCCTTCCATGCCCAGTTTCATCTTCCACCACTTATCCCATTAAGATTATGGCCTTGGCAGTGGAGTTGATCACCAAATCTTAAGATCTGTCCCCAACAGCTCTTGCAATTTCACATCTTTTGAGCATTTTCCCTTTATCTAGCCCTTCACCTCTCCTTAAAGATCATTGTTCTGCTCTGCCATTCCAACTATCATAAAAATGTTCTCACCAAGTTGTCTTCACAGCTTTCCTCCCTTTGCTTTGGCACCAACTTCTCATCTTCAATGATTTTAACTTTCATCTCAACTCGTCATATTCTCTCTTTTGGGTTCCCAGCTGTCTTACTCTCCCTAAAACTCTGCCTGCAATATTCCAACCAAATTCACCATTTCCTCCGAAACCCTGTCATCTCACATGGTCAAGTGTATCAGTTACAGATAAGGCCATCTGTAATCACTTCCTGGTATCTATCACCACCTACACTACATGCTTTTGTATCTTTCACCCATTCACTTACAACTCCAGTCTTAAAATTGCAACTTCTCATTTATGTCTCTCTCTCCCCCCCCCCCCCCCCCCCCCCCCCCCACCTCCCCACCTCACCACCCACCATTTCTCTCGCTCTCTCTCTCTCTCTTTGATCATTCTTCCTGGTCAGGCTCTCGTCTCGAGTCTTACAATTACACCAGACATGAACTTAGCCCCATCTGGTCAGTGATGTGATAACCATTCACCACCGGATTAATCTGGCCCACAGAAAGCATTACCTGCTCCTGTGCCTGGCTGCTTAAACTGTTTGAAGATCATCCTGGATTGCAAGGATAGCCCATACCTTCTTCAGTGCAAAATGGTCACCTTTAGTCCCTCTCTCCTGTCCCTTCATTCTCACTTCCAACAACACCGCGGGGAGCTCCAGGACTTATTCTCATTAGGATTGCGACAATCCAATCAGTTCCCTCTGCTGTGTGAACCTTGCCTTTAAGGGATTCCACCTTGAAGGACTCCACATAGAGTGTCAATATGACATTGCAGCTCTGTCTGCAAGTTGATTGCACTCACAGGAAACAGTTTGTTACTGTCCTGTCAGCTTCATAACCTGTCTGCTTCATACCATTTTAAAATGGTTAAAACCCATGGAGTTCATTAACCTCTGACTAGCAATCGATCATTGGCGTATTACCATTAACATGAAATGGTGAACAGCAGCGGAAAGCACTGCGCTGATGTGGTTTATCGTGTTTGAGTAATCAGCAAGCAACTTAATCTCCATGTGAAATTCACGGTTGACAGTCAGTGCATGAGACAATGTGCATGAGATAACACACACTCTTGGAGACTGCTGATAATCCAGTAATGCCCGCTTGCTATATCGAGAGGCCAGTTTTACTCATTTGAGAAAGGTAAGTGATCAGGGTGTATGGATTGATCACAAGCAAGAGGAGGTAATACGCATGTTGTCACAATGTCCCTAATGTTCTCTACTTTAAAGTAGGACACAGGCCTCCTAATAACATTTTAAATATTGAAATAGTTTCGAGACTGGAGTGTGTCTTACGCAGGAAAGCAAGCCTTTAAACGCAGCTTTTCAGTTGAGTATTGAAAGTCTACACAGACTTAACACATCAATTTGGAGGAGCCGGTGTTGGACTGGGGTGAACAAAGTTAAAAATCACACAACACCTGGTTATAGTCCAACCGGTTTAATTGGGAGCACACTAGCCTTTGGAGCGACGCTCCTTCATCAGGTGGTTGATGATGAAGGTGATGAAGGAGCAGCGCTCTGAAAGCTAGTGCTTCCAAATAAACCGGTTGGACCATAACCTGGTGTTATGTGATTTTTAACTTTAATATATCGAGGTTAACAGCCAAAGAGCTAAAAGATCCTCAAAAGATATGTGCCCCATTTTGATGACTAAGTCAGATGAAATTTCTGCATTCATTGACTGGAATTCATGTGATTTAGACAGAAGCCTGCACAACCCATTGACCATTTCATATGTAGAGTTGAAACTTTATTGCTGGAACAGCACAGCAGGTCAGGCAGCATCCAGAGATTCGACGTTTCGGGCACAGGCCCTTCTTCAGGAATGAGCAGAGAGTTTCAGCAGGAGAAGATAAAAGGTAGGGAGGAGGGTCTTGGAGGAGGGGCGTTGGAAATGTGATAGGTTGAAAGAGGTCAAGGTGAGGGTGATAGGTCGGAGTAGGATGGAGGCGGAGAGGTCAAGAAGAAGACTGCAGGTCAGGAAGGCGGTGCCGGGCTGGAGGGATTCGGCTGAGACAAGGTGGGGGGAGGGGGGATGAAGAAACTGGTGAAGTCCAAGTTCATCCCCTGTGGTTGGAGTGTTCCCAGTCGGAAGATAAGACGCTCCTCCTCCGACTGTCGCGTTGTTGTGGTTTGGCGGTGGGTGAGTCCAATGACCTGCATATCCTCGGTGGAGTGGGAGGGGGAGTTGAAATGGTGTGCTACAGGTTGGTTGGGTTGGTTCGTCCGGGTGGCCCAGGGGTGCTCTCTGAATCGCTCCGCAAGTAGGCGGCCTGTCTCCCCAATATAGAGGAGGCCACACCGGCTGCAGCGGATGCAGTAGATGATGTGAGTGGAGGTGCAGGTGAATCTGTGGCGGATATGGAAGAGGGCAAATGGTAAAGAAGTGATTTTTAAAAATGTATTGTGAGCAAATAGATTTGTAGAATTGGCAATCATCTCTCCTCCCATGGAACCTTACCAGAAAGATTCATGGGAGAAACCAGGGATTATTGTATCAAAGAGCTAATGAAGGAAGGAGGTAAGTATAAAGTGATCTGCACAGGCTGACAGTGTTTAAAGGTCTAAGTATAAACATATGTAATCACTGGAGCACCCAAACATGGCAAGAGATGGGGAAGGTGTGGCTTCTGCAGTCATCAAGGAAATGCACAGTTTTGAAATCCTTCTGGCAGAAAGTGCCAGCAGTAGAGGCACTAAACTAGAGCAGCCATAAACAGTCGTGTGTCGAGAGTGTGGTGCTGGAAAACACAGCAGGTCAGGCAGCATCCGAGGAGCAGGATAATGGACGTTTTGGGCAAAAGCCCTTCATCAGGAATGAGGCTTGTGAGCTGAGGGAGTAGAGAGATAAATGAGAGGGGGTTGGGGGGGTAAGGGAGTGGGGGGCTGGGGGTAAGATAGCTGAGAGTCTGATAGGTAGATGGAAGTGGGAGCTGATGGTGAAAGGTCGGAGAGGAGGGTGGAGCAAATAGGCAGGAAGAAATTTCCCTCCCCTCCCCTATCCGCTTTCCTTAAAGACCATTCCCTCCGTGACTCCCTTGTCAGGTCCACAACCCCCACCAACCCACTCACCCCTCCCGGCACCTTCCCCAGCCACCACAGGAAATGCAAAACTTGCACTCACATCTCCCCCCTCACCTCTGTCCAAGGCCCCATAGGAGCCTTCCACATACATCAGAGATTTACCTGCCCTTCCACACATATCATTTACTGTATGCATTGCTCCCGATGTGATCTCCTCTACATTGGGGAGGCAGGACATCTACTTGCAGATTGTTTCAGAGAACACCTCCGTGATACGTGCACCAATTACCCCCACCACCCCGTGGCTGAACACTTCAACTCCCCCTCCCACTCTGTCAAGGATCTGGGCCTCCTCCATCCCCACACCCTGACCACCTTGAGAAAGAATACCTCATCTTCCAGGACCCTCCAACCACATGACATCAATGTGGATTTCACCAGTTTCCTCATTTCTCCTCCCCCCACCTTATCCCTTCCAACTTGGCACCGCCTTCATAACCTGTCCTACCTGTCCATCTTCTTTCCATCCTATCTGCTCCAACCTCCTCTCCAACCTATCACCATTACCCCCACTTCTGTCTACCTATCACACTCTCAGCTACTTTCCCCACAGCCCCACCCCTCTCCCATTTATCTCTCCATCCCCTCGGGTTACAAGCCTTATTTCTGAGGAAGGGCTCTTGCCCAAAACATCGATTCTCCAGCTCCTCGGATGCTCCCTGAACTGTTGCACTTTTCAGGCACCCCACTCTCAACTCTGATCAATCCAGCATCTGCCGTCCTCACTTTCTCCTAGTTGATAAAGTCGTGTACCAAACCAACAAACCCCACTCAAGGAGTCATGTTGTGACTGGTGGACATCATCAGAACAGAGACGGCAGAGATGTAAGTTTGCTCACTGAGCTGGAAGGTTCGTTTTCAGACGTTTCATCATTATTAAGCCTCCAGTGAAGCACTGGTGTTAGTGATCTGCTTTCTATTTATGTGAATAGAAATAGAAAGCGGGTCACTAACACCAGTGCTTCACTGGAGGCTCACTGATGATGTTATCTCGTATGGTGATGAAACCTCTGAAAACAAACCTTGCAGCTCAGTGAACAAACCTACATCCAGAACTTAGAGAACTATTTGTTCCTGCTTCTGTCTTGTTACCTCTGGTGTCAGCAAGGATCTACCCTTGGCTCCCTCTTATTTAATATTTTCATTCTGCTTCTTGATATCCATAAACACAGCAGAGGGTGTCACGTGTGTACTGACAATACCCAGCTCTACCTCACAACTATCTACTTCAATGCCCCCACTCTTGTTAAATGATCAGACTACTTAACCAACATCCGATACTGGGTAAGTAGAAATTCCCTCCAGTTAAATATGGGAAGGACTGAAGACTTTCTTTTTGGTCACAGCTCCAAGTTCTATTCTTACCCCACCATCTTCAATCCATCTCATCCTTGTTTTCAATTCCCTCCATGCCTCACCCCCCACCCTATCTCTGTAAACTCCTCCAGCCCGAAGGTATCTGCACTCCTGTAACTCTGACCTCTTGAACGCCCCTAATTTTAATTGCTGCACCATGGGAGGCCATGCCTTCAGTTACTTAAGCCTTAAGCTCTGGAAAACCCTCCCTTCACCTCTCTGCTTCTCAATTTCACTTTCCTCTTTAAGATTCTCTTTAAAATCACTGCCTTTGACCAAACTTTTGGTCATTTGTGGCTCAATGTCATATTTTATTTCATAATACTCTTGTGACCTGCCTTTGGATGTTTCATTAAATTCAAAGAGCAGTAAATTATTTCTTATTAGTGTCTTATTAGTGTCTGCAACTTATTAGTGTCTTTTGTTATTTTTCCATTTCAAATGTACTTGGATATTTCATATTTCTATTTTTCAGAATGTCACGCTATTTTGCTATTCTCTGCTGTTATTTGCCATTTAAATGGAGTTCAGTGCCGTCAAATAACTAAGACTTTAGCTACTCACCATCTGCAGAATTCAGATATAATACCACATTGCTACATCGTGGCAAGTACAGGAATTACGGCAGTAGCACTGAAATGACATTGCTCACAATCTACAAAAGATGGTCGGAGGTTCAATACTCGGCATTGCCACAGGGTGGGGCTAGAGTGCGAGACAGCGGTAGTTCCCCGCGCCGCCGCTTAGTGGCGGTACAGTCACATGGAGGCATCGCCTTGTCGGACCACTGGATGGCGCTGCGGCGGAACGGCCCCGCTTTCTCCTGCGGGTCGTGCTTAGCCCCTGGCGCCGGGGGAGATGGGGGCGGCAGGGGTCTCCTGTCGGCGGCTTTCGGCGCCGGGGTGAGGGTGTCGGGCTCGAGGTGGGCGGAGAAGTCGGTTATTCTCATTCGGAGCTCGGTGCAGGAGCTGGAGGAGAAAGCGGAGGTGAAGTCGGAGCGGCGGAGATGGAGAAAGCGGCTGCCAGGGAGTAAGATGGCAGCTGGCTCGTTGGTCTAGGGGTATGATTCTCGCTTCGGGTGCGAGAGGTCCCGGGTTCAAATCCCGGACGAGCCCTGTTTTTATTTAAACGTTGTTTTTTTCCGCCCCCAAATTATTTATTTCTATTCATGACGTGCTCACCTCGGATTTTTATTTTCAAACATTCGTCAGAAAACCGCCAGGGAGAGTAAAAATGTGGCCGGGGCTTGAATTTAGTTTAAAAAGTTGGGCTCGTCCGGGATTTGAACCCGGGACCTCTCGCACCCTAAGCGAGAATCATACCCCTAGACCAACGAGCCAGACATAGAGAGCAGCTCCAGGCTACCCTGTCTGCAGCAAACACACTGCAACAATGTACTTCTTTCTCATTTCCTTTTGTTTAAACTATCATTGCACTGTTCAGTCTTTTTTCCAGTCTCAACACGCAATCATTTTTATTAATCCATTCGATGGCAGATTACTTCACTCTGTTGTGGCAAATAATAACTTTCACATTCTGCACTCAGGCAATATACAAGAAATATTTTCTTGTTGGCCAGCTGGCTGCTTATCTGAAAAGTGTGGAAACCCATCTCGAGGTTTAAAAAGTCTCCATGCCACTGAGAAATCTCCAATCTGGCGCAGTTTTTGTTTATTTATTAGGGTGTGCACTCATCTGCTCCCATACCCACCCCATGCATCTAGTTTAGGGTTTAGCTGCAAGTTGGCAGAACAAAATTATACTTAGCCCCAAATAAGTGTATTACTAGAATTTTACTGACTAAACTATGATACTTACAACAGAGTAAGTTGTTATGACAATCCCTCTGTTCATTAGGGATTGGTCTAATCTGCTTCTTAGTGTCAGGTCTCGTCCTCCAGGGTCCATTAATTAAACATTAACAGGTCTCTTTCTTTCCAGGAATGGACGATGAGCCGAGGAGGCATGGGGTTCATGGCACAGGATTCATTTAATTAGTTAAGTTGTGTTGAAGTCTGGTAAGTTGGCCTTCACAGTGAAACGATTCAAGTACAGGAACGGGGATGTATTGCTACAATTGTATACAGGGCCTTGGTGAGACCACACCTGGGATATTGTGTGCAGTTTTGGTCTCCTTATCTGAGGATGGATGTTCTGGCAATGAAAGGAGTGCAATACAAGTTTACCAGACTGATTCCTGGGATGGCAGGACTGATCTATGAAGTGA
Organism: Chiloscyllium plagiosum; assembly: GCF_004010195.1. Taxonomy (NCBI): domain Eukaryota; kingdom Metazoa; phylum Chordata; class Chondrichthyes; order Orectolobiformes; family Hemiscylliidae; genus Chiloscyllium; species Chiloscyllium plagiosum. Next base: position 50,634,101 of record NC_057721.1, read on the forward strand.
GACTGGATCGGTTAGGACTATATTCACTGGAGTTTGGAAGAATGAGGGTGGATCTCATGGGAACCTGTAAAACTGTTGCAGGACAAGACAACTGCAGAAAGGATGTTCTTGATGATTGGGGAGGCCAGAATCAAGGGGGCTGCAGTCTAAGTATATGGAGTAGGCTATTTAGAACTGTGATGAGGTGAAATTCATCAGCCAGAGAGTAGTGAACTTGTTAAATTGATGCCACAGAAAGTGGTTGAGGGCAAGACATCAAATTATTTCCAGAAGGAATTAGATATACTTATTAGATCTGAAGGGATCAAAGGGTATGGGCAGAAAGCCAGAACAGGGTACAGAATTGGATGATGAGCCATGATCATATTTAATGGCAGAGCAGACTTGAAGGGTTGAATAGCCTGGCACAAGAACAAGCTCAGCAGGTCAAGCAGCATCCGAGGAGCAGGAGAATGATGAAGGATCCTGCCCAAAGCATCGACGCTCCTGCTCCTTGGATGCTGCTTGACCTGCTGAGCTTTTTCCAGTGCCACACTTTATCGACTCTGCCTCTCCAGCATCTACAGTCCTCACTATCTCCTTGAAGCTGCTATTTTCTGTTGTCTTAGATTTCCAAGTCTCTGCTGGTTATTTTTACCCAAACTTCCCACGTTATGGATACTACAGTATTTGCTGCATGTTGCCAAAGTACCTGTTTTCTCACTGTACTTGATTGGAGAGAACATCTGTCAGGGTTATAGGAGATTTCAAGAGGTAACAGATGGGGCCGTAACAAGTGAATATATGAGCACAATTCTTCTAGATGGTAGAGGCTTTAGAGAAAGCACAATAGAGGAATGGTAGGATCATGTTATATTTTCCTACTTTCAATAAATACTCTACTATTGCTTGAGAATAAACCTATTTTTATTGGTTAATGCAGTGTAAAGGTGCTCAACACCAAGATACCCAAGTAAATGGAGTAAAATTTGCAAACTGCAGGCAAGTGCCTCATTTTTGAACTTCCAAGAATAATTCCCATCAGAATAGGCAACCCTAGTTCTAAATATTCTTTTTAAATAAAAATGGGATGGTTTACATATTCACTGGCTGGTTAATGTATTTAAAAAAAGGTCTTACATAACTTCCAAGATTTTACACTTAATAGCAACAACCTGAGTGGAGGGTATGTGCCTTTTCTGAGAAGCAATGCAGAAGTTAGATGCACTATTTTCTACAGGCGGAAACGGCTCAGTGATTTTGGATCTACTGGCTGCTATTTTTGGAGAGTAGCCAACAAGCTTAGCAGCCTGTTGTCTTTAACACACTAATGACTGAATTTCTTACCCACCTCCAGGCAGTGGTGGGGATGGGGTATCTTTGTTAGGGAATTAGCACCCACTTTATAAAAATGTATTTGAAACTGGAAACACTAGTGAATTCTGAGTTACCTCAGCTGGAACACACTTTAGAAATGCTCCTCTTAACAGGTATCCAGGCAAGAGGGAGAGGAGCAAGATCAGATGGATCAGTTTTTACTTTAAAGGCTAGAATGAAATCTACCTAGAATTCATCATCTTGTTTGTATTCTACACTACGGAGTCCAAAGGACACAGACTCAATGATTATAGCACATAACTGATTAGCTATTTATGAAGTCTGGCTGGATCACATGAAAGCACTAACTGGCCCTTCGGTACTCTGCCAAAACAAAGTTAAAAATCACACAACACCAGGTTATAGTCCTACAGGTTAAATTGGAAGCACACTAGCTTTTCCTGTTCCCTGGATGCTGCCTGACCTGCTGTGCTGTTCCAGCAATAAAGTTTCAACTAGCTATTTATGAAGTCTGGCTGGATCACATGAAAGCACTAACTGGCCCTTCGGTACTCTGCCAAAACAAAGTTAAAAATCACACAAGACCAGGTTATAGTCCTACAGGTTACATTGGAAGCACACTAGCTTTCGGAGCGCCGGTCCTTCATCAGGTGGTTGTGGAATAGTACATGAATTCATGTAAACCTCTGTTATCTCACTTTTTAGATTAGAATCAATCTAAACATCATGGCACAGACAGAGAACACAGGGGGCTAACACGTTCAACATATTGTCTCGCTAACACCAATTGTTACAGTTAACTCAGAATGCAACTTTTTAAAAAATGTTTTGTGATTTACACATGAAAGAAGTGAAACTATCACTGTATTCTAACAGATGAAAGACTCAACAGACAATCAAGATATTTTTCAATGTATAATTTCAGATACATCACACTGTAAACGTTTGTTATAAATTCTGTGCCTTAGATTTGTGCCCTCTACATAATTGACTATACTCAATTATGGAAAAGGCTGAATGGATAGTCCCCAGTTACCTGGATGAGTGCAGCCCCAACAACACTCGAGAAGCTTGATGCCATCCAGAACAAGCGGCCCACTTCATTGATGCTGCATCTATAAGGAAACACTCGCTCCACCACCACCACTCTAGAGCAGGAGTGTGTACTGCCCATAAGATGCACTGCAGGAATTCACCAAAGATCTTCAAACAGTACCTTCCAAACCCATGACTACTTCCATCTAGAAGAACAAGGGTAGTAGATACATGGGAATACCACCACCTTCAAGTTCCCCTCCAAGCCACTCACCATCCTGACTTGGAAATATATCACCGTTCCTTCACTGTGGCTGGGTGTAAATCCTGGAGTATCACCTACAGCACAGGAACTGCAGCAGTTCAAGAAGGCAGCTCACCATCACCTTCTCAAGGGCAACTAAAGATGGGCGATAAACGCTGGCCAGCCAGCCATGCCCACATCCCACAAAATGTATAAATAAAAAAAACAATAAACCATGCCTACTTTTTGTTTCATATTCATTCATGGGATGTGGGTGACACTGACTAGGCTACTATTTATTGTCCATTCTTGGTTGCCTTTGAGAAGGAGGTGGTGAGTAGCTTTCTTGAATAGCGACAGTCCATTGGTAAAGGTACACCCTCAATGAGATTAAGGTTGGTGTTCCAGGATTTTGACCCAGTGACACAGAAGGAACGGTGATATGTTCCCAAATTAGGATGGTGATTGGTTGGGAGGGAAACTTGCAGATTGTGGTGCTCTCATGTATCTGTTGCCTTTGTCCTTCTGGACGATAGTGGTCTTGGGTTTTGAAGATGCTGTCTAAGGAGTATTGGTGAATTTCTGCTCTACGTCTTGTAGATGGCATACAGTGCTGCTACTGAGGGTTGGTTGCAGAGGTTGTGTTGAGAGCATGTTGAGAGGGAGGGGCAGAGGGTTAGCGACAGAGGGGGAAGGGGGTCAGACAGGAATGGCAGAGAGGGAGGGAGGAGCAGAGATGGGGCAGGGGCAGAGTG